>NC_048893.1:31823334-31866220 GCF_011077185.1 Oxyura jamaicensis
CTTTCCTTTCCTTTACCTTTCCTTTCCTTTCCTTTCCTTTCCTTTCCTTTCCTTTCCTTTCCTTTCCTTTCCTTTCCTTTCCTTTCCTTTCCTTTCCTTTCCTTTCCTTTCCTTTCCTTTCCTTTCCTTTCCTTTCCTTTCCTTTCCTTGTTTTCTGGTTACTTTGACAATGCCTTCTATTCCAATACCAGTAAGACTACTTTCCCAACAACTAGGGTATCAGAATTAAAAGAATTTCTGATGCTTCCTTTGGAACAGGAATAATAATAGTATTCAATAATCTGAAGCCTGCTATTATTATGGCCAGTGCACATAAACAAATTCATTTCGGTTTGTTGAAAAGAGCAATAGTCACACATGCCAATTATTTAGCTTATACAGAAGGTGGCACAAAACTCTAGAGAGATCTGATCTGTAACAACTGTTTTGCCAAATCACTTGTCTGAGTTGTATTTTAGTATTTTGAACTACAAATGTTAAGGATAAAGTCAAGAATACTTTTGCTACATCAGTCTTTTTATTTCTCCATGAAGTATTAACAACACTTTTAGTATTTTTTGAGCTTTCCATATAGGGAAAAAATACAGAGAAGAGCCAAATAATATATTTTTCCTTATATCTGGCTACCTCTGGTAAGAGACCTGATAAAAGACAGTGAGCTCACATATCTTATGCTGACCATTTTTTTTTTCATAAATCCACTTACACATTTAACTACACTGTCATTAAAAATATAGGGCTAGTATCAGTAATAATACAGGGCTGAATAAATATAGAGATTGTAGGTTAAACTTCTTCTCAACAGATCCTTTCAACACAACAGCTTTGTGTGCCAGTTTATTTTCAGCAGTTTGCCATGGCTTGTTTAATAGCAGGTGGATATCATAGAATCATCTAGGTTGGAAAAGACCTCTCAGATACGATTCCTTTGATATCCAAAGAAAGTTTCTTATCAGGAAATGAAAGTTACAGCCAATCATCCATAAAGAAGCCATATACTTCCAACTGACTTGTTACAAAAACTACATCAAAACACTACTATAGTAGTGAAACTCTGCTATTTGATCTCCTGCATAAATAAAAGTGGTCCAGGGGAATACTCAAAGTACAAAATGAGTGTGGGAACTCGAATGAGAAACTGACAAACAGCAAGAATGCAGTAATCTTATACACATGGACTTGCGTATATGCATATATATTAGGAGAACAAACCCACTGTTAAAGCTCTGTCATCAAATTAAAGGGGAGTTACCTTAACATCAAGGTAACCTAAAAAAGTTATCCTATAACTTTCTGAAATAAAGCAATTTTCAAACACAGTTTAAAACAGCATTTTAAAATGTCTACTGAAGAATTCATAATTTTGTAATCAAAGACAGCATTGTCAGGCATTTTGAAGAAGTTTAACTGGCACAAATATTTTCAGATTCCCTTGGTGGTGTCAGCTGTAGAAGACCAGCTCTACCAGCTTAACTACTGCTGTGCCTTGTAGGACTTGAAAATCTTTTAATACATACAAGCCAAAAAATGCACCCCTAGCATTAATAATGCCTCAACATATTTCCTTTGGGAAGAGAAATGGGAGTTTTCCCAGGTCTCATTTTTATGTTCTATTACCAATTTTTAAAAAAAGAAGTGCTGGAGGTCAGTGTATCCACATGATTCTTACATCTGCTTCCTTGTCCCACTGATCCATTTCCACAGGGCATAGGCCATTATTAATCTAAAAGACTTGCAGGGAAAATTCCAAAGCCTTGCAACAGCTCTGTTAACTGCAAGGCACGTCACAGTGAATACCTCATCTCATGAAAATAATATCTAACAGTACTAGCTGATCCTCATTCTTACGTTACTGAGAGAGTAGAGGTTCCTACCGACACCCCAGAAGCACCCACTTGGAAGCAAAAAACTGTGAAATGCAATGCCCATTACAGCACCAAGTTACACAAAGCTTTGCTTTTCTTTGCCAAAGATGCATTGTGTTTAGGAATCTGACATACCCTTCCCGTGGCAGCTGACAGGTGAAAAGAATTACAGCTATGCCTGTAAAGACAAACAAGCTTCTGGTTACTAATCTACAGAAACTGGTAGTGTTGCTGCTTGGTGTCCTGGGTGAATGGGCTTGCCCTAAGACCGTGTTTCAGTTTCAGGATAATTTTACCAGAAGATTTCTGACCTCTCCCATTGAAGCAGGCTGTCCAGTCACTGTCCCTGCTCCTCTCCACTCTTTTGGAAAGCTCAAAGGAGCTGTGAATCTCATCCCTCTGGGCCTTATTGAATTTCCAGCTTGCACCTTTTAGCTTCCCTGCCTACAGCTATAGCCAGTTCATTAGCTGTTCACCCGAACTGGTGCAAAAGGGTCTGATCTCTTATTACAAGCCATTCCCAACTGCAGCTTTGACAGATGAACGGTGGAATAGTGTAAGTCCCCAGCCGACAATAAGGGCACCAAGGGAGCAGGACAGGTCTTTGATAAATGGTAGAGAGCCTCATTAAAGACTTAAAGGAATGCTCTAGATACCAGCAATCCCAGCCATTTCAGCTGTGGTTTCTCCCTGTCAATAGCCTGTCCTGTGACACACAAGTCTGGCCCCATAGGTGAGACCTGAGGAGGGACAGCATCATCCCTCTCAGGCTTCGGGAAGAATACAGAGACAATATTTGTGCAGAGCTGGTGTTTGGAACGGACATGGAAAAAGGGTGGGGCACTCAACCATGAAGAACATGAGCCAGAAAAGAAAAGACAACCAAAGGCCTCCTTGGCTGCATCGGGAAGAGCATTGCCAGTAGGTCAAGGGTGTGATCCTTCCCCACTATTTCATGCTCTCAAGGTCATATCTGGAGAGCTGGGTCCAGTGCTGAGCTCACCAGTACAAAAGAGACATGGACATACTGGAGAAAATCCAGTGAGGTGTCTTGAAGATTATTTAGGGAGCAGAACATCTGTCATACAAGGAGAGGCTGATAGAACTAGGATGGTCAGCCTGGAGAAAAAACATCTGAGGGGATCTTATTGATGGTGCTGGGGTAGCCAGACACTTCTCAGTTATGTGCAGGGAAATGACTTGGGGAGGGTGGGCATAAATTGTAATACAGGAAATCACATTTAAACATAATGATTTATTATTATTATTATTATTTATTTATTTATTTTTATTGTGACTGAACACTGAGGGTGACTGAACACTGGAATTGGTTGCCCAGAGAGGCTGTGGAATCTCCAACCCTTAAGATACTCAATATCCAACTGGACAAACCAGGAGAAACTCACAACATTTTTTGCAAGGGTCCTGTGGCAAGGGTCACAACATGACCCTGCTTTGAGCAAGTGGATTGGACATGGTCATCTCCAGAGGCCCCTTCCAACCTCATCCTCACCACAGTTCTGAGAAATGATTTAAACAGCTACTAATCAACCTTCTACAGAAGGATAGAGTAAGAATTGGTGATTGTGTTTTCTAGGTTATTGCTGCAGTGTGGATTCGATATCCTACTTATTGTTTCATAGGTTCAGCAGCTGATATCAATTTTTATAACACTCCATGTTTTAGGTTAAAAATGCCAACAATCTTCAGTAAGCAGTTTTTAAATATGTGTGGCATAAACAGAAAAAAGTAGTATGTGATTTAAAAATAGATATGGTATCTTTATATCAATCCTCCTCCCTACTTGTATGTGACTGCAACTAAAGATTTCTGCCTGAAAAAAATGTGTAACACTTTTGGAGATAAAGTGGCTGTTCAAAAAGGGAAGATTCCAGCATAAATTAATTGTAGTGTGAATGTCTTGATCACTTCAAGCTTAACAAGAACTACCTTCGTGAAACTCTGCCACATTCAATGGGAGTAAGTATGTGCTGTCTGAAGCTCAGGTTTTCCCTTATGGCTGCATACTTCTAAACAGTCTCAGAATGAACAGGGCATCTCTTCCATTTGACACACTGAAGGTATTTCAGATTATATGTGTTTCAAAGCCATGTGCAATTTGACTATAATCCCAGTCCTGGACATTAATATCCAAATAAGGTAACCAGGCTTGCACCCGTTGGCTGACCACTGACGATTTATTTCACCAGTAAGAACAAATATCATGTCTGGTGGACCTCCACCAGGGGAGAGAGGCTTCTCCTTGCCAAACTGACCTACAAAACTGGTTGGGTGCTGCCAAACTGCCTCCAGATCATTGCAATGGTATCACTAGCTCTCATATATCGGGTCAAAACTAGCGTACTAATTGTATATTAAATATTGAGATCAGATGTTCAGAGCATAGAGTACAATGCTTCCAAAGGCATTCAGCTGTGCTGCCTGCCCTCCTGTAAGGTTCCTGAAGGGCAGGAAGCCCAGCAGTCTGGCTGCCCTGGAAGGGCAATCGAGTCTGGATGCACTGAAGCTAACTCTAGGCCAATGTCTGAACTTTCTGATTTGGGAGCAGAGTGTACCTGGGCTCTCGTCTAAACAAGGAAGCAGAGAGAGGACTTCCAGTCAAAAATTCAGACAAGGAAGATCACCCTTTGATAGTGGCTGTTCATTTTGCCCATACAGACTAAAACAAAGATGCTTCTAGTCTACACAATTCAGATAGATATAAAAAGCTACAAAAGATGAATATGAGCCTTAAAAAGATACGTTATGTTTAGTTGATAACAGCAGAATGCTGCAAGGAGCACATGAGACAAATATTACCAAAACAAAGTAACTGTTTTAATAGTTCAGCATTATAGTAGCACATAAACTGTTCCAAAGAAAACACAAGTTACATTGAAGAGACCTTGACATCCTGCACCACATTATTTCCAGTCTGTGGAAGTGTGAGGAATACCTGAAATCTTGCCATTTTGACGTTTTTCTAGAAATAGATCAACAATCAGGGTACTGCTTTTCACACAGCACCCCTCTTCCGCTCTGTGGTAATATATGTCCAGCTACAGCAGAACAAAAAAAATCTCATTTCTCACCTCTCAAATGGACCAGTTAATACAGAATTCAGATCAGTTTGTGTTTTTCATTAAACTGGACATGTTTACAAGTCAGATGAAAGCAATACTTGCTCAAATGACCTCCTTTCCTCTGCTTGGAAGATTTATTGAAGGCAATATAGAATGGCAACAATAGTCAATCATAGGTGGCAGACTGCCCTTTTATTAGGCATACTGAAGCCAATTAATCTAAGCGAGCTTTCTCTCTTTACCTCCTGAGGGCACGTACTGTTAGAATGCATTTTAAAATTCTGCAGCAATAAATAAAGCTGCTGAAACTATTCATTTGAACTTTGAGAAATTATTTACAGGGACTCAAGATACTAAGTATTAACACTGTACTCTGCTGGGCAAAGTGCCTCCTGCTGTAATTTGACTAGATCCAAGATTTAAAAAATAAAGCTCTAAAACAAGGCTTTATTTGTACAGCCATCCTCAGGGACAGCAAGAAGAGAAAGGAATGCCTGCGAGAGGAGGTAAAAGCAGCAGGAAATCTGCCTTACACCAAGTAAAGAATGCTGAGTTAATCAAAGTCTTCAAATAAGGTTGCAAGGGAAGGTGGGCTAGCAAATGAGGGACGCATTTACACCAGAGAAGTAATCAGTTATTGGGACTTAAATCTAGATGTCAAATTATCTGCCATTTATAAGAGATACCAAAGATCATTTGAGGTGAAAAGCAAGTCTATAATATTCTTATTAATTATGAAACATCAAAACCCAAGATGTCTTAATTCATGTTCTCATTTTTGCAGTCCATGTGTTTCTAATTAGAACTGCTGTAATGAGTTCACTTGGGAGGCATGTAGGAGTAACTTTTGAGCAGCAGCTTTCTCTTTTAGGGCACAAGTTAAAACTCTTCTTTATTCTTGGATTACCTCAAGCATCCTTCTTAGATTACCTTCACCGTAAATTCAGTTATAATCTTACCAGTTTCACAGCTGGGGCCAGTGAAGCCTTGTGGGCAGGCACACACATTGGAAGCAATACAGGCTCCTCCATTCCTGCACCCATCTTTGCAAAATGCTGAAATCATAAAAGCACAGGAATTAACAAAGCTACACTCAGTATCTATGCAGGTGTCCACAGGGCTCTGGCAGACAGACAAAATGCAGTCCCTGCAGCACTCAGCACAGAGGCTGCTTTCTCCTAAGGACAGAGGTCACTAAGGGATGGTTTATAGCCCCCCTGCCTCACTGGCCAGATGGGCTGACAAGCTACAGAAGGAGATTAGTGTAAATCATCTGAAGACAACAGCCCACATATGTACTTCTTCCCATGCACTGTGAAGCAGTGAAGGACAGCATCTTCCCTTGGAACAGACTTCATAGGGCACTGCTGTTCTTCTGTGCTTCCCATATAAATGCCTGAGCACTACAGGCACAAATAAGCACCAAATCAGCTGACTACCTTCTTCCTTGATTCAGAGACTAGATTGAAACAATAAAAATAGCAATTTCTCTCAAGAGATTCTGAAGAACTCAAAAACATTTACCATTTACAGTTTGAAGTCAATCCCTGGATTTATTTGTTGGCACACTGCAATCTGAGAAGCTGTGCTCACGTATTTAGGCATTTCATCTTTCTCCAGATATAGTTATAAATATGTGCATGCATTAAAGAAAATCCTCTGCTCACAGAGAAATGTAAATAGTTCTGATGCAAACCACAGAAGCTCTTTCATTTCTGATTGTATCTGCTGTAAAGAATGAGCACAAGAACCTACAGAACATTGGAGGTGAGGGTAGGTGAATGAGAGTTACCACTAAGCTCTCCAAACTGTGGAAGTCTGGGCATGCTGTGCTCACCTTGCATCTGTGACCAGCCACGGGATGAGGTCTTAAGCCTCATCTGAAAGCAGCCATGGGTGTTATGAATTTGATCTTTCCAGGTCTTAGTTCTGAGGTCTCACACACTCTCATGGTGTGAGACCCCAGCACCAAGACATCTAAGCCTCCTGGTGCAAGATAACCCAGAGCCTCAAGCACAACAAATGAAAAGCTGCCAAACCCCCAAAGACAAGAAGCACGTCCAGCTCCCTCTGAAGGACACAACCCAGCATCCAAGATAGGGTTGCAGAGAATGGGATACATAGGCTCTAAGCCTTCTGAATACTGCGTGCCTTCCTTTTAATATCAAAAAGTCTTCTCCGTTTGCATCCTGTGCTAGGAGTCTGAGGACTTGAAGGATTTGGGTCCAAGTATCCTCTCCTCTCACGTGAGATGCAACAGAAATAAAAGCAGCATTTCATCTCTGGAAAAACATCTTCCTAAAAGCAGTAATAAGATTTTTAATGTTTACCAGGGAGTGAGAATGCTAGAAAACAGGGCACCACCTCATCTGTGGCAAAGGGTTTGTGCAATACACCTACCACTTTTCCCATTTGGAATAAAAAGACACAGCACACCAAATAACTTTCACTTCATCCAAGAATTATATCAAGTGTGGACAATATAGGTCTCAATGCCCAGCCTACCATTTTGTCTGTCTTCTTCAAAATATACAAACAGATATGCATTAACCATGACAAAGCACCTCACCCAGTTCAAGGCATGCTGAACACCCAGGTTTTCAGCAGCTTACCTTTACACACAGTACCATTTCCCGTGTAACCCAGCTTGCAGACACAGTTGTGCCCCCCCACAGTGTTGAAACAGAGAGCATTTTCATCGCAGTTGTGCTGGTTTGTTATACATTCGTCGTGCTCTGAAAAGTGAAACAAGAACAGGATACTCTTCAGACTTCACACCACAACAAAATAAAAGCTTTCTAGTAAGAGATTAACATTGTAGTAGTTAGTGATGACACAGCAGTGTGCACACTGAACAATGGGATAAGCAGAGTACATGGTTTTAGAACATGCAACTATGCAAGGACTGTGTTGGAGCATAACTCCACTTTCATAAATGGGGAGCAATCATCATTACATTTTCCATGTGGGCTACAAGATTCTTGTAAATATTTGCCAAAGAGCTGGCTAACATACTGAAAATCCATATGCTAGTTCTACTGTTTAATTTATTCAGGCAGGCTTATCCTATGCAGGATTCATAGGGTTTCCTGCAGGAAGCTGACTAATGGTGTGAGTCACATGCTCCAAGCTGCAAAAAATATGGTTAGCAGAAAGCTGGACTTCAAAATGTAGCCCTTGTTTTCTTTCACTTCAGTGCATACAAAGCTCTTTATTTTGGATGAGCTAAGTAACCTGGGAACAAAAGGTCTGACTGCTCCTTAGAGTAAGGCACTCTGGTCATGATATGCTCTGAGATAGAAATCCTAGGTCTGGTGATACTCTGGGGAAAAATCCCTTTTGGGGAACAAATTAAAAATACGAACAACATGATTTTGTGTTAACATGAAATGTACTGTTTAGCCTAAAACAAACAAACAAAAAGTATTGTGCAAGCGTTTCCACTGGTGAAAGTTTTAATGTGTTAGTTTTTGTTGTTGTTGTTGTTGTTTTAAAAGCAAAATGCAATTTCAAAATGAGGTACTCTAAAGTGTCATTTCCATGTGTCACATGAAATGCTCTAGTATACTCAAAATGCAGCATCTTAGTCTGTAGACATCAAAATGAAATGAAATGTTTTCATCTTCTGAAAATATATATATATATATATATATATTTAATTAACAACGTTCATCTAAGCATAAATAATTTCAGACCCCCTGAAATTTTCTTTTCAGGAAAACTGGCTGTTTGGGGAACATAAAGGTACATAACCTGAGTCAGCACACATGGGCCAACCAGCATGTGAGGTTTTCATAGCCATCATTCTGTACAGGCTTTAGTAAATTTTATTAGTGCAGCTTATGGCAGTTCTGGCTGTCTGACACAGGTCTTAAATCTGGAATTGGGTACTCTTTCTTCCCTAGTCTTGGCTGTTACACTGCTCTGAATCTTCCCCTTTTTAAATAAAAGCTGAAGTCTGCACACACCCCACAGGGTTGTCAAGAAAATTAATTTGTTAACATTTGCAAATCACTATGGAAGAGTTCAACTTGCTATTTCAATACTGGCCATAAACCACAGGAGTATAAAACTGGCAGAATGGCACATCCCTAGCCTACAACTAGATATATATTGTCTTCTAGCAATGGTGAGTACCTGTTGCTTAAAAGAGGGAAAAATCACCAAAATGTAAATATACAATTTTAAACACGCACAGGTTGTTGTGTTGTTTTTGTTGTTTTTGTTTGGTTTTATTTGTTTTGTTGTGTGTTTTTTTTTTAATTATTATTTGTTTGTTTGTTTGTTTGTTTTATTAAACCAACCTGTTCTCCCTCTTCTAGACAGGGTCTTGCACATCTCATACCATCACCAACACTCTCATCAGCCCTCAGCATGGAGGCCCCGGCACTTGCTGGGCCAAGTCCCTTACTGGATGCATCCAAGCACAGGCTGCAGGCTTCTGCCCCGAAGCATGAGATTTAATTATTTTGCTCTCAGCATGAATAACTAAAATGTTATTGTTCTCCAAATGATCCGGCACCTCAAAATCCAGTTACAATAACTGGACCAACTTCCCACCACAGTAAAATCTCTCATGCTGGCCGAAGCAGTATATATGCTAGATCAGGCCACAAAATAAAAGAAAGGGATGTTATGACCATGCAAATGAGGTTAAAAGTGTTTTCTATACCGTAATAATAGTCTGGCTTTCTAGCTTTGTGTTAATATGATGATATTATTTAAATATGGTGTGCTATTTAATAACATGTATATGCATATAAATATATATCATTTTCTCTTTTTTAAAGGTTTTATATAGCATACAACCAAAAAATATGAAAATCTGAGAAACATTATGCACTCAGCAGGCCAAAATATCTTGCAAAGCCATTATCTTGGTATCTCAGGAGGCAGGGTACATAGAGCAATACATCACACTGGTAAACTCAGCTCAAATCACTGCATTTGGCAAATTAAATATCATGCTCAATGAGAAAGTGCTACCATCCACCCTGTGCCTTGGGGAAGCAGCAGCATCCCTAGCATGCACAACAGCTCTTTACTACGGGTAAGAGCTTATTAGAGAAAAGCAGCTGGGAGCAGAATGACACTGAGAGGAGCAGCTGTAAGGGCCTGCCCAGCGCAGCTCTGAAAACCCACAAGAGATTCACAGGTGGGGAAGTGGCTGCCTAGCCAAGCAAAATTTCTGTTGGTGTTCCACTACAAATATGGATAACCCCATCTTGCAGTACTGGGGGCTTAAAGACCATTTACACAGATGTATGGCCTTTGCAGGAAAAAGAAGACTCATCCTTAAATGCGCTTTCCAAACATTTACTCTCTGGGCTAAGAAAACCTACTGAGTCTTTTAAGATGGACTTGCTTAAAGGATACATTGCCAATAAAATTAATGGTCCATCAGCTAAATAAGAAAGCTTGGATTCAAAGATAGTATGCTCGGTTTCCTACTTTTGCTGTAAGAAACTCCAGTGCTTTATATTCTCCTGTAAGAAAGCTTTTGTAGGATGTCTGCTGACATTTCAGGAAGAGGGTCCAGCACACAGCCACAGAAAAAGAAGTGCAGGCTCTTTTGATACAGTTTTGGTTACATGTTCACTCTTGAGGTCTATTTTTCTTTTAAACAAAACTCTAGCAATTAACAACTACAAAAAAAAAATCATGGCCCTGATAAATGATTTTTGGATTGAAGATTACCTGTGACCAGTTAGGGGGAAAATGCTTCAGAGGAACAGGAAAATTTGTGATTCTATTAAAGGAACAGACATTTTAAAATTATAGGAATAGAAAAAAAAATCAGCAAAAAAGAATCAGGATGTTCTACCTTTCACCTAGATTTGTTGGCTTGGGATTGATAACACAGTTTAAACCATTTAAACATAGTACTTCTTCATATTCCTTCCATACTTCATATTTGCTTAATATATATTGAGTGGCACCTCACAGAGCAATCAGGCTGCACTGCATGATTGGCTCTGATATGGACTGATTACAAATGGTTAAAATACAGAGGAAAAATTCCTGCACACAGAGCTTCTTAAGACATTCACTCTTCTAACATATGGTGCACAATCCACAACAGTTTTGATGAGACCATCAGAAACAGCTTTGGCCAGAATTCTCTATTAATAACAGTGCATGACTCTCCAGCTTTATTAAAGGTAGAAATACTTGATTGTAATAAAAAGGGTAGTGCTCTGTTGATAATTCATTATTAATTCATGCTTAGTTCGGGAAGTAATTTAAATAGAGAGGACATTGAGGAGACTGAGTTCAGCAATCTCAAATATCCATCCATGAACTGTAGAAGAAGATAGAACCGTGCATTACAAAGAAGCTAAAAAGTAATTCCTAAAATAACCATTTAAAGAGAACTGTGAATATGGATTCTTCCACTTTTTAAAGTTCAAGAATATATAGAAATGTTATTTGCATTATTTAGAAATGCCAGTATTACCCAGATATATTTCTGATGCTCTAAGAAGAAGCAGTGAGGCCATTTCAAGCATCCTTGGAAATGACGTGAAACACGTTTAAAAAATGTCCCATACTTATTTCAGTGCACACCATAATGATGATGGGGACAGGACAGTATAACAGTATTACAGAGGCAAGGAAATAAAAATTACTTTTCCAGAGAGATTTTAATTATCAACACACCCAAATATACATAAACATTCAATAAAGACCAAAAGCACTGGTTTCAGTGATTATTTCTAAAGCTATATTATCTAATATATCCCAAATCCATTTTGTACTGGCTAGGAATCTATGCTCAACAGTGCTAAAATGCATAAAATTTCTGTTCCGAGAATCAGCTGAAGTTTTAAATGCCGTATTTATATTGACTAAATTATGTCTAAAATGAGTTATTTCTAGATACAAAATATTTTTCAGCTCTATCATTTGTTTTGCTCCACAGTAATAATAATAACTGTAAGTGCATATGAAATCTCCATTTAAAAAAAACATAGAATGTCCATTATGACACAGATGACTTAGAGTTGCAAAAATTATTTAACAATGTAATTAATTCAATTATGTGCATTTGACTGTGCATCAAACACTTTACACATACACACAAATGTACATACATATATGCACAGAAAGTAAAGGTGATGTGTTTTATTTCACAATATGTGGTTTGCTGGACAAAAACTTTATAGGATTATCTAGGGTGAATAACAGCATTCTCAGGAGATAGTACAGACCCACTAGACCTTGTGATGTATAACAGAGCAAAGCAACTGCGGGGATCCGTTTTACTAATTTTATTACCTGTGCAGAGATTTTTTGCAGAACTCAATAAAAGTTAACACGCTGTCTATGAGGTGTGTCACCTACCTCCTCCTCCTCTCATTTTCCTAGTGCTGTGCAACATCAGCCCCTGTCCTTCCTACTGTGTATTTCATCATTAAAAATAAACAGAAGCTGTGTATAGCATTTCCCAGTTGTGTACTGCAAGTCTCTACCAACTTAGCAGTATTTATCTTGTGCATCCAAATTCTGCAAACATCTATAAAAAAAAAAACAGAATCCAACCCAACAGCAAAAAGGAATTATGACTGAGCTGCATCACATACTTATGGGTAAAGAATATTATGCTGTCAGTCTTCCCAAACCATTCATTACTAACATTTGAAAGTAAGAGATCACTTTTGAGGCACAGAAGTGCATAAAAGTTCTGAATTCTTGAACTCTAATGACTTTTTGTCACCTGTCTCACTCCCATTGATTCAGTATAAATCTATAGACAGAACTGTGGTGACCAGCTGACAATGTGATGTGGCAGTGACAGTGACAAGAGATAAGCATTACTTGAATTATCAATACTTAACACATTTAAATGCCCACTTACAGTTTATCTTAATTACAAGCTTCTTTTCCTCATACAGTTCATGTACAAGAAAAAAATTAGTATTAATTATATAGGCAGTTTGGAAGACTTATTCCATTAAGATCATTAGAGAAATGACATATGGTTAATTTCTTTAAAGAGTTCGTATTAGATAGCTTAAACTCTAATTAACAGGGTTACTTGTCTCAGTATATGCACACTATTTTCAAGGAGCAAATGCTGTAAAATTATTGATGACTGTGCTATCATTTCTCTATATTTAAGTTACATTTTTGTATTGATACTACCCAATTCAAATATTCCCCAGTTCATTTTTCTACAGGTACTCCCTAATTCAAATGCAAAGTGGAATCCATGCTTTAATCACTCATGGTTACCATCACAGTCTATACCCTTAGTTAACACTGAAGTCATTAATCATTAATTAATGACCACCAGCAGCTGTCCTCTGTTCAAAACTGAAGCTGGGGATATGAAAGTCCAGGTCACCCTACAATAGTCTATTCATTGCTAATCTTGTTAATTGATTGATTTTCACCTTCATCCACTCCCATATTTCCATCCTGTTCTTGGTCCTCATTTTCTAATTCTTTCTTCAGAAAGAAAACAACTCTTTTTATAAATCTATGTCCAGAATTTTCCTGTTTTTCCCCCTCAATTATGTTTATAATAAAAATAGATCTGGGATGTGCATGTTCTATTTTCAAGGTCTGTTTAGAGACAATCCTGCTTTCTGAAATGCTGTTTCTCTCTGTAATTACTTAGTCCATTGTTGTTCTTCAGGGAGAACAGCTGCCATCATCTCATCCAGATGTCTACTTCTCTCCTTTATATATTAGCTTATTCACTTATTCTATATTTGGTGTTAAGATGATAAAAAGGGAAAGCAAGAAAACTATAACAAAATCTTAGGAAGAAAGTCAAATTGAGTATACAGCCAAAATCCAGTGTTCCTTTTCTTATCCATTACAAGAAAGCTCTGGGACTGCATATTATTTATACCGTAAAGGGGAACCTATATTATTGGCCGTTATTGGCAAAGGATTAAAAGTAGCTGCAAAACACTTGAAGAAGAGAAGGCAAAAGCATGGACCCACACTCCTTGCTTCTCCCTGTGAGGTGAAAAGTGCTTTGGAGAAAGCTCTGAGGTGGCTGTGCTTCTGAGGAGACTGGAGACAGGCAGGGATGGAGCTGGCATTTTGTTGTTGCACATGCGCAGCTTGAATTCTTTTGGTTTAAGTGAAGTCAGATCTTTCCTATTCCAGTTTAATAATTGGAACTATGGGACACCGATTTACCTAAAAACAGTTCTGCATCAAGGTCCCAAATACTGATGATTATTCTGGAGGCTTATCACAACTGAAAGGGTTAGCTAAACTATACTGTGTTGCTGAATTTGTTTTGCACACTCCTGTGACTTTGTGAATAATTTATTATATTTAGAAAAAAAAAAAAAAAAAAAAAGAGAGAGAGAGAAATACGGCATATTTGCATGCAAATATAACTTCCAAAAATATGGGACATTCTAATCCTAGTAAACACTTGTTTTTTTGAAAACATCTTTTAAGATAAAATTCAATTTTACATATTATTTCACAACAGACTCACCTAGCAAAACTATTTCACACAGCAAATCCTGCAAGAGGCATATATATTTATTTTTTTATCTTCTTACTTGGACTTTAAGACTTCTTTACAGAATATTATGAAATAGTTCTTTGAATAAAATCTATTTTCTTTATTTTTTTCTTACTCCTGTTCTGGGTATTCCTCCTAGACTGAAGAAATGTTTTAATTCCAATAACAATAAATTCTGTAACTACAAACTCTGTAAGTCCAATAATATATTTTATCGCTTTAAGAGGGTATACATTTCCCCCAGAATTTAACTTGAAAAGCCCAACACACAGCTTGAACGTTGACCAGTCCACCCTTCCTGTGATATCTGTTCATCACAAAATCAGTGCTAAGATCTCCTTGAATATAAGGAAGACAAAGATATTCTCAGTTCTAGCCAAAATAGGCAAGTTGATGGCTAAAATACATATTTTCAGGCAGGACGACCATTACGTTCTCCACAGCTCTTTAACAAATTGTTTAAACCTTTAAACACCCACTTATGTTTCTTCAACCTCAGAATGTGTATTATAATCGTGATTTCCAGTTTCATGGAACAGGATGTATTTTTGCAAAATACATTCTCATGGAGGGTTCTATTGTACAATTAATCAGTATTACTTCACATAACATCCTATAAGTTTTTATACTTTTCAACCAGTCAGGCAGAGGGAATATATTGTAGAATATTTAGTATGACAGCTAAAGTAAAGTAAGCTTTAATTTATTTCCAGTTTCCTCCATGTCTGCCATTTTCTGTATTCTTCCTTGAACAGAAAATTTTAAGGGAAGGATTTTCTAAAGCACTTAGCATAGGCCTGTTTCCCCTAAAGGAAAATCTGTAACTCCCACTGATTTCAATGGTAGGACTGTAATGCAAATACAGAATAATTGAAAATCCCACTTTAAGAGATTTCAGTCTAGACATAAGGTCTGTGACCTTGTCAGAGACTTCTTTTTTTGCATTAATTCAAACTGATCTCTTAATATATTGTCTCTTATCATTGACATTTAAAAATAAGGTTTCTATGTTTTAAAAGAGATTTCATCATTTAGATTTTCTCTGTTTATTTATTTATTTACATCTAGCAAGATATGTTATTTGGACCTAGGTAGTTTTTTTTTATTATTTTTTATTTATTTATTTATTTATTTTTTTAATTCCAACTTGTATTGTGCACCAAACCTCCAGGGTACTTATGATAAACTGATGCTTTCAAAATCTTCTATTATATTGTCAAAAGTGACAATGATAGCGAATTCTGCATCTATAGTAGTGCTCCCTATTTTATTGCTACTAGAACAGCCAGACTGGAGCTGTAAATATCCTACTCAGCCAAGTGAAAAATGTTTATTTTACTTTTTCTCCTAATGCCAACCCCTTTAATTTACTGTTTCCTTACTAAAAGTAAGGAATGTTATGCAAGTCTGCCACAAGCAACAGATACTTGTATTGGATACTTGGCCTCCATCCTATACATATTTCTGCTTTACAAAGAAAGCGGGAAGTAGCTTTCAGACCACTGCTGAAACTCATAACTTGCTACCTCTTCTCACATTAGTCTGGTTAAAAATCCATCTACACAATCAGAGGGCTCCACAAAAACACCTCTGAACAAAACAGTTTTTTTCAGCATGGAGATAACAGAAGGATGGATATACCACAGGACAGAAAGGTGTCTAAAACCAATCAAGTACTATCCAAAGTTGGTCTGATAAACTAAAAATTTAGTACCAACTCTCTGGAGACATCTGATGTCTCTGATGTCTATTTTCTACTCTTCTGGGGACATCACCATGGCCAGAATTTGTCAAATGATTTTCCAGGGGGCTCTCAGGGAAATTACAGTATATCTATCATCATGGACAGTGCTCTTGAGGTGAAGAAAATGGAACACACTACAGTGGTGGATGAATTGTTGCTGTTGCTTTGCTCCTGATCTCTCATTTTTTTCATTTTTATTTTTTTCTCATGAATTATCTAACCATAAATATTAGGAAAAAAAATCTTGTTTTTTTCTATCCTCTTATACAGCAGAAAGATTTCTTAATGCATTAGATACTTCATCTTATTTCCCTGGAGGTACTGTGGCACAAGCACTCGAATGACTCACTGGATGTCAAACAGGACAGTACTATTTTTGGTAAGGTAACTGTAGTGTTTGTGGCTCTCAATGGGGAGAGTAGACCTTCCTTCGGTGTTGCTCACCTAATTGAGGAAAGGGTTCTCTACTTGAAAACAGGGACAAAAATATGCTGTACCAGTCGTAAAGCAGAATGATACTGATGCTTTGCTCTCAGGTCAGCCTCGACACTGTCTCTAGTGATGCTCCTGATTTTCCCTAAGGCAGATCCTTGGTAGTTTACAGAGGTACACCAAAACAGCATAACAAATGCATCATCACAACCACTGCACCTAAGTTGCTTTCCCTGGAAACAAATTGGTTGCTAGTGCCAACCAGCCTTACAAATCATTATTTCTGTATTTTTTTATATATTGATAAATATTTGCATAGGCACATGTTAACAAAATTTATGTATCTGAAAAATTCTGTCATAAAATCTGCTATCATATTTAAGATCACCATTAATTGCTCTAATAAGCAGAAACAAGATGACAATAAATCTTCATTGCTGTTTACATCTAAAGTATCTAAAATATGAATTAAGAATCAAACCACAGAGTTAAGGAAAAAAGCAAGTCTTGACATGATATTCCATTTTCCTAATACTACAGTCATCCCAGGATGAACTCACCTTTGTCATCCTACCTCCTTTACATATTTCCCATTTGAACAAGTTAGAAGTAAAGTTGAGATTCGATGAAGAACCTCAGTGGACTTCAAACTAACGTGAAACCCACTCCCTGAAAGGTGCACTAAGCTAATAGTACACCTTGGCTACTCATAACAGACTGGAATATATGTGCAGACAAAAATCAACCACATTCTCTACTTACTTCCCAAACATTAAAATAATGTGTACAGAAGTTAAGTTGAATTTTACATCTATTTTCACCTTCAAAGAACTAGTAGCAAAGTACTCAACTGTTCTTACCGAGCATGTATACACTCCAAACTTATGCAAAACACTGAAAAATATTTAAAAGGTATTATTTTTTATGGACATCCCACCCTTTCAGAAACCAGTCCTTTTCTGAAAAGAACTGACCATTTTTGCCTACTCTGTAGTGTGAAACCTTCATCTTTTTTTTTTTTTTAAATGCACCAACACTGAAAGATTCAATAGTTTTCCAAACCCCAAACATCAAAGTTAACACTGTGTGACAGCTGATATTTTCCAAAGTCATCATATTTAGTGGTCTGTAACAGGGTAAATGACACAATTACTTGCTGTAATTACCATTGCTGACAATATATTTTCCCTGATGATTGGTCTATGTGACTCAGAGCTGCTTATCTTTATCAGTCCAGTCCAAATCTCCATTTCCACGTGACGTGGATATTAACTTAGTAGGTATTTATAAATTAGTTCCAATATCTGCCAAGACAGATATTTTGGATAGTATAAATTCATAATTTATTGTGTGGTTAGGCAGTCCACCACTTTAACATCATTTTGCATTTGGAAATAAGCATGCATAATGAAATATTGTTTCCCATTTAAATCAAATGGTCATTTATTAATATGTTGGAAGGAAAACATGCTGAAACAAGTCAACAAAACATAGGAATAAAATGCCAATAAGTAAGTACATTGAGATTTTCACAAAACACTCATTCCCAAAGCAAAACATGAGTTTAAATTAAAATAAATAAATAAATAAAGGATAAAATATTAAGATACTTAATTCTCATTGCCTTCCCACCTTCCCATAATGATTTTAAGAAATACCTACAGAAGACATTGGAGACTTTTTACTTAAAGCACTGTGATTTACAGGCTTATCAAACTAGCTGACTGCAAGTGTTTCCCTGGAATACCGTACATGTCTAAAATATAAAATAGATACAATTCCCTGTTTTGTTTTTCCTAAGCATATTATGATGTTGTGTAAAAATAATGGCATATAAGGACAGTAGGAAACAGAAGCAGGCTTTTTAAGATGGTTTGGAAGCTTGCCAGAAAAAAAAAATCTACTCCTACAAAAACTCCTACAAAATCTCCAGGTTGGACAGATTCCTATTTTATCAATAAGCTTGTTGACAGAGCTCTCAGTTCTCAAGAGAAACATCAAGATTTTGAGAAACATCAAGATTTTTATTATTATTATTATTATACTGATTTGATGGGAGATAATTTTTGCACATCCAACTATATAAATTGTATAGGACACTGACTTCAGGAAAGTCGGTTAACATTTCTCAAATAATTTCTGGTTTACATTTTCTAGTTCAAACTTAAAGATGCCTCAAAACCACTAGTAAAAAAAAAAAAAAAAAAAAAAAAAAGGCATGATAAGAAAGAACAGTTCTGTATATTGAGAATGCCCTCTGAAATAATATCAAGAACCTTTTAGAGACACATTATTTTAAAAACAGTGCCTCACAATATGGACCTACATTAACAAAAGTGAAATTTCACCCAAGAACCTTAATATTATGTTGTACAGGAGTACAGCATAAACAGCGATGCTCCCTTTTGCATTAACATGGCTTTTCAAATTAATTGTAATGATTTGGCCAGTCTTCTGCAGGGCAGTGCCAGAGCAAAACCCCGAGGATGGGTCCCAATGTATTTTCGTAGTAGGTAGTGTTTGTTCCTTCTTGTTGGCCTACTCTTTCTGACTGCTGCGGGGAGCAGCAGTCACCTCTCTGCTCATTTGGGTGGACTGGCAAACACAAAGCAAATTCTGGAACTGAAACAAGCTTAGACAGAAAAAGAAGAGCAGAAAAAGCACCAATTTAGCTTTCATGGTACGCCTCCATGCAGGAACAGTCACCGTCTGGCTGCAAATTTCTGTGTGCACCAAAAGAAATATGCAGAACTAAAAATATAAGACTTTCTTTGGGATTATGCAGAATACTGACACCAGATGAGTCAGTGAAGTGAATAAACCCAATATGTTTACTTTGTGCACCAAGACATTTCAGGGTTGATTTCAGCATAACTCTGATTGCAAAGAAGGACTAGCAAGTACACAGCTCGTGCTGTGGTTGAGATGTTTGTACCACGTAGGCTTCTACTCAAGCACATAGCTGAAAGAACCAGAAAGGCTACTTCTGAATTCTTTTGGCTGCAGCAGTGAATTTCTAATTTGAAGAAGTTTGATGCAGCAAAGTAGATCTGTTCTTGTAAGTCAAAAATCATCAGTCCAAGAGATGGATAAAAGTGAGTATCATTGATAAAAAATTATCCCAGTGACAAACCTAGGCAGTACTTTAATAGATGATGACAAATACTAAGTCACAGTGACTTCCAGTGTTGACTGATAGTATAAAACATGAGTTAAGGAAATGGTTTGCCATTTAGCATAGAGCAGACTGATCTTTGAAAGATTTCATGAAATAATATAGGACACATAAACTGGAGTTGCTGACTACTGGACATGCCGTTTAGCATGCAGTGGAAATTAAATTATAAAGAATTAAAAGTTTCCATGCTCACAGGTTATCTGAACAGAAATAATTCAGGGATTCCATCCTCTTCACATAGGAAGCTTCCATATTCAATCAAATGAAAAAAAACTTTCAGATACAGTATTAAGAATTAAACAATGTTATGTCTCCTTTTATAAGTCTTGACAGGCAATTACCCCCCTGCCTTTTCTGACAACTGTGTTACCTTAAGATCAGAAATACTTTTCAACAATAGAAAGCCAACAGACCAACAGGTCTGGCAATAGTCATATACTGCCAGATGTGTCTAATACCCTCAAAACTTGGGGTTATTTATATCATGGCCAGTGTCTTTGATTTTTATTGCGAATTTGTAGAAAAAATGCTGACATCAGTATAGCATGACTACATAACCTTAAATAACTCCACCGTTCCTTTTTAAAAGCTGTCTTGCTTCATACAGGAGCACCCATCTCTCACTGACCTTGGCTAGAGTTCCTCTGAGAACAGGCTAAGCTCTCCCAGCATGAGATGATCACCAGCTGGCTCAGACATGATAGATATGAGCTATCTAACTTCCTTGACTTATGGCTCACTCAATGAAACAGCAGCAGATTCCCATCTCCTGAGACAGAAAGATCTTTGCAACTTCAGAGAAACTATCCTCAAGGCTACCTACCATGTTCCCTTATCTTTGCAATCTATCTTTCACAGTCTGTGATCATCCATAGAAAGATGGATAATTTCTGTAAAAGAATTAATCATCCAATACTGAAAATCACACATTCATGTATTTGTCAAGTGAATACATTTGCTTTTTATCAACCCACACTGTATTCTATGAAAGACCCTTTAAAATGTGTTGGGTTTTGATCAGCGAAGAAATCAGTCTTGCTGTAATTGCACAGTTAGATTAACAGTTGTTATGAACTGGATCAGTAACCAAGGAGAAAAAATTAAAAATATATATATAAAAATAATAATAATAATAATAATAAATCTTCTTTAAAAAAAAAAAAAGTCTGGTTCCAGACTAAAACAACCTCTAAACTAAGTTGTCAATGATAACTTGATCCAATCCAAATAAATCATAAGTGAGTTCCTTTGTATATGATACAGCAGATATATAAAAATTACTTGTGTTGTTATCTAAGTAATGCAGTAGCATAGCAACAAGCTCTGTCTGAATGATCATTCCTCTGTTAGCTTTGTGAGTTATCTTACAGCTAGAAAGCGGATATTGTACAACACAGGAGAGAATTTATCCTGAAAGAGGATTGAGAGGCTGAGGATTGTAGGCTGACATGCTATAAAGCAGAATGTAAACTGTGCCAAGTAAAGGAAATCAGAATCAAATGGGTTTTGAGTAGGAACTGCCTTGTGCTTACAAGCTAACTGCCAGGGTGTTTATTACTAACAGCAACGATGACAGTATAGCTAGACACCATCACCGCAGTGGGTTTTGGATTACACTGTTTGATAATGCATGTGTGTTCATACTTCTTTTATTCATATAATTGGGAGATACGTGTGTGTGTGGTGGGAGAATCACCAAAATCAGAGATAGAAGAGACAGATGGTTCATCTTGCCCACATCATTATAAATCCAGAGCTCCTAATCACATTTTCTCTGGCAGTTTGCTGACTAAATCATTTATTTACTCAAGCCACAGAATGTCACTACATTGATGTTATAACAAGCCCCTGTCAGTATTATTGCTCTATCCCTTGCATCGTACTGTATAATTATTCTTAGCCTTGACTTAAGTAGAGTCAACGAGCTCAGCTGCAGTACTGGAGAACTTGAGGAAAACTTGAAATATTGCTGTTCTTATCAAAATGAGTTAAAAACAGGAAGAAATTAGCTTTTAATTTCATAACGCCTTATATTATTATATTTTCAAATAAAAAAGCTGGTATGCTATATTACTAATCCGAGGTCACAGTTTTTTTCTTAAGCTTCTTTGCAGCAGTGAAAGGTGAAGTGTATACAGCAGTGCTGAATAAAGTTCCATCCTGTAGCCATATTTAGTCACTTATTAAAATGTGGCCTCATTTACCAATGTACTAAGCACTATCAGCTCTCATTATCTCTGAGATGACTTGTGGATGGTCTTGTGTGTCTGAAAAAGTAGGTCAATTTTATACTGTTAATTAATGAGAGATGAGTGTGCAGCTTTAAACACAGAAACTGGATGACTTAATTCAAGTCTGGATTACATCAGTTTTATAGTTGCATTCATCCCAGGCAATTATACCAATCTTAGAAGAAGGGGTTGCAGGTGCTAAAACATAGCCCACATTCATCATATGTAAACTAGATTTTATTTTTCATTGTAACTAAGGAGAGGCATTCCTTTCAGTCTCTTAGAACTGATTTGTGGTTATGGAAATGTACAGCTAGAAAAAAAAAAACTAACTAAAAATACATGATATTGTAAAATACCCACGCTTCACAACTAACTGGAGTCTATCTCCTACCAACTCATACTGTTACAAATCCCCTTCCAGCCACACAACAGAATCATTTGTGGACATTTTCCTGAATGTCTGGAAGAAAAGTTTTGGCAGTCCGACAAAACATTTTCTCAAGTATCCCTGCATCGCTTCTGCTGTACCATACAGGAAAAGGTGTGATTTCTCTCACTGTTGATGTCCCAAGCAATCGATGGAGGCAGATGCAAGTTTATGAGCTACGGTTTCTAGATTCCAAGAGGAATCATTAATCTGAAGTGTGTCAGAGAACCAAGGTAAAAAAATAAATAAAAATAGCACGTGACTGTATTCCGCCCTCAGAAAAAGCTGTATCTTGCAAGAAGCAGAAACTGAGCAGCCAACCAAACCTCTAATAATTTAGGAATCTGAATGATAAACATTGTTTGACCTGAGTTATTTCAACCAAATCACAGGCCCTTGTTGGTTTTAACAGAGGGAGCATCTGCACTCAAGTGATAATGATGGGCACCATTAGCATTGTAAAGACCGTCTCCATTTTCTCATAAGCATTTTCAGAAGACTTACATTGCAAACAAAGCATTAATGCAGAAGAAGGAGGCAAAATACAGCCTTTGTCTGTACACTATACCAAAGAAAAACAGTCTTGTTTATTTCCTGCCTGAAAGGATATTGAAAACTGGGCATTTGCACATATAAAGCACATTTTGTATGAGAAGTACAAAACTAATAGAGACTTCAAAAGAAGGGCAGAAAAGAAGCCTCTAAAGGTAACTTCCATTTCTGCTGAGGACTATGACTGTATCTTTAATACTATGTGTTCAAAAGCTGTGGGAGAAGTTTGGCAGTTCTAAAAGAAAACATCTCTCACTTGCTGGAGAGCATCATTAGCTCAGCATCTCCTGACCCAGAGCATGGAAACAGGAGAATTCCTGAGATGTTTCTTGAAAAAAATCTTTGACACACACATACACACACTCAAAAACCCCACCATGTATCACTGCTTAGCAAAATACCAAGCCAACAGGTATCTTTCCTAAGTAGGGACATCACCAGAGCTGCTGTGTAACCTACAGAAGATCTCTCCCTCTCCAAAGCAGGCAGCGTCAGTCTCTGGGGGCAACCATGCGTCAAAAACATTCATAGTGACATAAAATATTAACTTCCCTACAACTTCAAAAGGCTATCCACTGGCATTGACTGTAAGCCAGGCATATACACTGTTTTTTATAAGACACAGCTATCTACACAAATGGATCCAAACAGGAGGGGTTAGGGTGGGCACAGGTTTTATTACTGCAAGCAAAGCAAGTATAAACTTGTATAAACAAGTATAAATAATAAATCACAATGTTGTGGCCAGTCAGAAAGCTGGAGTGACAAAACAGTAAAGGCTGCATGGGGAAAAATAGCATGAAGTTGGTGAGATAGTATTAGATGCATGAGCACCGAGCAGGCTAAATGTGACAGTCCCTTGTCTATACATTATGACCTGGTGTCTTTGCTTTGAAGACATCTCACAATATCATTAAAGAGCAGAGTATGTGGGTGAGATATAACAACTAATATGGAAAAATGATGCACAGTGGTGCAGGCCCTTCCCCCCACCTTAGCTTTCTCCTTAAATCTTTCCCATATGTCAAGTCAATCTCCTCAGACCCTTAATTATTTTAATGTTGTTCTTGGAATTTCTTCCAATTTGCAACAGATTTGTGCTGCCAGTATTCCAAAGAATTAACATTTCAGGTGTCACTCAACTTGCTACCACCGTGCTTCCTGGCAATTTATGGAATTATTAAATTTCATTTTACTGAGAGAGGCTACTATGAAAAAAAATAAATCCTGCTGAATGCATTGACAGCACTTTGAGAAAAAATATTAGAAAAATCTCTGAGAGACATAAAGGACTTAAATATTCCCTGGGGGAGATGAGGGGCGTGGGGGGGGAGGTTCAGCTAGCATGGTCCAGTTGGATACAACCCAGTTAAAGTCCAGAAAGTCCAACACATCTGTTGCTTCTAGTAAACCCTCTGACATTTATTACCTTACCTAGACTACATGAACAGAGATATTTATTGAAGATACAGTTTTATGATCTTCATGTCTCCGGCCTGAAATCCACAGGGAGCCCTAATGCCACCCTCACTGGTAGCTCTAAGCTCAAGGCACAGGACAGCCCTCGAGGGGCTTCTCTTGGAGGGCAGCCCCCAGATGCACCCCTTCCACTTGAATCACTTCCCCTTTTCATGATGGCTGGAAAGTGGAGGCAGAAAAAGGGAGAGTAGGTGGCCCATGAAACTGCACAGAAATGGGGCCTTAAAATTGTCTTGGGCTTGGAAAATCTCTTCTCTGGGCCATGGCATGCATCTTTCTCTGCCTCAATATGATCTAAGGAGGATGCTGCACTAAATCCCACAGTGTTCCTTCTTCTGCTCCATTTTAATGTGTTATTTAGGGGGAGTGGTCCCAAGACACTTCAGTTTCTTTAAGAAACTAAAGAATTCTGTTGGGACAAAATGTGATTAATCATCCCCTGTGGACAGCATGAACTCCTCACTCTTAGCAACAAATTGTGAAAAAGAGAGGGCTTTCATCTCTGATTTCCTAACTTCTCCCTATTCTATTCAAAATAATAATATTATATTAAAAAAAAAAAAAAAGCGCGGGAAAGGTTACATATTATGCTGCTCAGAGCTCTGCCTGTGCCTTTTTGCAATCCCAGATGGAGTGAGGATGTAAGTATTACTATTCCAGAAAATATATGAAGGTATTTAGATTTAATCATCTACAACAGTGATGGTGCCACATACTGCTACATATACAAAACTATCCCAGCAGAGAGTCATGCCATTTTCTGCCTGCCTTTCCCAGTGTAACACCATAACATTCAGGTCCTGTGAAGCAAAGTGGATGGGGAATGAGCTAAAATGAAAGTAAGGAAAGCATGGTAGCCTGGGGCATATTTTTTATGCCTTTAATTTGCAGTTGTGCACCCATTTGGCATATGGGTGCAGCTTAGGACTCATCTCCCCTTCTCATAGCTATGATTGATTTCTGACCATAAAATCAGTCATGAACAACAGATTTCTGTGTAAATATGGTTGTGACTAACTCAATCTAACCCTGCAAAATTTGCTTCCAAGATGAATGCAAATAAAAAAAAACTGAAATTGATGTCTTCATTACATCCTTTGTTGTGAAAATCAAAATGTAATTCAGATCTATTGTAAAACTTGCAAAAAACATGCCATGAAGAAAGAGACTAGATCTGCTTTGGAAACAGCTACTTGCTGTCTAAATCAGTCTTTTGTGCACACAGTTCTGTCAGAGGTAGATACTGCAGATTTCTTTTCAAATGTGTCATGCAAGAGAAAAACCCTTAAATGCCACTGATTTTATGTCTCTCTTCTATTTTGATCAATGACTGGCAAATTACATATGTGCATGTGTGTATCAGAGTGAAACAATAAGATTGTTAGTCTGCTAGCAAGATGCATGGGCATCATTCACATCATAACCCACCTAATCAAAGTTCATCTATAATTTTTCAACATCTCCTTTCTGTGCTTCAGCTATCCTGTACAAACAATGACATATTAATGCCAAGCTGCAGAACATTTTCTTCCTACTTAGCAACGTTCCCAAGGATGTGCTAGCATATCTTTTGGTCCAGCTTGCAGCAAGTCAGCTATTTCATGCACAGCTACAGTTCCACAACTGGATTTGATTACACAGCATTACAAGGAACAGTGTGACCTGAAATATATTTCAAAATTTTTAACATTTAGTAACACACAGAGCCAGATGTCGCTTGTTTGCCCTATTCTTGTTATTCCTGAACTGGATTAAAAATCTGCTTCTTCCTCAGTTTCATCAGTTTTTCAGTCAAGAAGTTAAACCCAGATTTTCCATAAAGGCAAACAGATACTTGCAAAAAAAAATTAAAATTCTGTGGAAGACAAAAGATGTCTGAATGACTAAATTTAGTTGCGCACATTGGCAAAAGCCAAAGTGTATCAGACCCTCTGTACACGGGCACTGTTACATTTGAACAGAATTGCATACTGTCCAACCACACCAACTTCAATCCTGGAGCACGGGCTCTTGGTAGTTTTTGTAGTATGCTTGTGATACCAAGGTGTCCCTAAGATACTCAGGATTGCCTTTGCAAACAAGAGATGTCTGTGAGGCTTCTGCTTTATGGTTCTCACAGGTGGCTGCCAGCAGACATCCTTATAATACCCTTCCACAGCAGTTGATAGCTGATGCTATCAAAGCTGATGCTTTCAGTTATCTCAAGGAAAAGAGAAAGGAGCAATGCAGAAGTTATATCCTACAATACCCACCTTCTGCATGAATTACTTAAAACAGAGGCTACCCGATGGTATGAAAATAAAGATATTTTGCATACTAGTGTTTGAATTTGTTTCAAAATACCATTCTTTTTACAGACATCTTTCCCACTTTTACTTTTTGCCAGATGTAAACATCAGGCTTTTGTACCAACTATGGAATACATTAGCTATTTAGTTCAGCTTCTACAATAACCTGATTATTAGAACAAAAAATAAATATGGAAAACCTAGAAAAATCTCTTAAGGATAGTGAACAGCCCAGTTTTCACAGATGCCAAGCTGAATGTTTCAAAAATATCCCCTTATTTTGCAGATCTCTGTCTCTTTGGTCTATCTTTATTGTTTTTCCCCTTACTGTTCTGCTTTTCTGCCAAATGGCTTGGTTTATGCCCTTAACTTCAAAAACTAACACCACCATATCAAAAAAAAAAAAAAAAAAAAAAAAAAGCTTAAATAAAATAATTACTAGCTGCAGTGAATGGGAGATGAGCTCACGATGCACAGTGAGGTGTGCTGGACACAGACAAGTAGGTATCTGGTTCTCAAAGTGAAATCAAAGAAAGGTTTGTACTAGTTGCTTTCTACAATCATGGTAAGTAGATTAAATTGATGGACCTACATAGAGCAAATGTGAGGTTGCCTGGAACACAGGTTGAGATCCATAACCTTGGTTTTCTAAACAAAACCTATTTGGAAAATGCTTTTCTTTCTCAAGTCCTAAATGTCATTTGTTTAGTTGGATGATATTATGGCTCCATTAAATTATAAATGAAAACAAACAAACAAGTACACACACACACACAAAAGTGAAGTATAATGAGTTTTTCTTGTTAGGTATTTGCTTTAAAATACCACGGCATGCTGCAAGAGAAAACACTGTTTATGAAAAGTCAGTTATACCCAAACACGACTGCCCAGACCAAAGGTTTTGTCTGTAGGACAGCAAAATACTACCATTATCACCATAAACTCTTTCCCATTATTGTTTTGCACTGATTTTTTAATGTGCAGTGTCCTGTAAATACACTCAGTGTTTTTGCTATACAGAACTTTTGCTAGTTCTCATAACACAGTCAGTGTCTTCAGGAAAGACAATTTTAAGCAAACTAGTACTTTAAAACTTTTACAGACTCCACAGCAAAGTCACAACAAAATACCTTCACTATTTGTGTTCAATTTACCTTGGATATATATCTGGATAAATGGGTGCACATTAAAGTCTCGTAAGTCAGGAGCTTTAATAGGCAGCAAAACCATTAAAGAGAAAAGAATATGCTGAGAGGTGGAAAAACTATAGCAATCTCATGTACAAATACATACACTTTGCTTTAATACAGTGCTGTAATGTAAATGCTCTCAGTGTCACTCATATAGACTAAAACAAGCACAGAATGCCATTTAGTGATCAAACTAAATGACTTTAAAAGTCTCCTGGTTTTCACTCATTTTTAAATAATTGACCTTCCACTCTCTAGTTGTTTGGTGAATATGCCATGCAAGTCTCGCAACTCTACATAATTCACTAACTGATCAACACCTTGACCATAATTGTAGAACCAGAAGGAAATACATTTCTTTTGACATATGGACTTAACTATGTTAGGTTGCCATTAGTGGAAATTCTGCCACTCAGCAGTCACTGCATTCTCGTGATTGCCTCTCAGTATCCAAAATCCACTCTAAAGTAACTCCAGGAAAACTGCAGTTTCCACACCACAGCAAGTGGCATTACTCAGACATACACAAAATCACTGCACAATTTAAGCTTCATCTGGCTTAGAGAGCCTTAAGATATGAAATTTTACAAAACTATTTCACTTACTATTTCACTTTATTTTGCATTAGCTTTTCCCTGTATGGTCAGGGAAAAGGTGAAAGAGAAATCATTCATTTTGTCATCCATCAGTCTGATTCCAGTAGAAACTATTATTTACAAATGAGGAGCCAAACTCATTTTGGAATGGGAAATCTGTAATGGATTTCTAGCAAGTTTTACCAATTGGATTGTCCAGAGCTTTTGGACTGCATTGAATTTCACAACAGCACATTCCAGCAAATAAGAGGAATGCAGCATGCAGAGCGTTGAGAAAGACCTTTACTGTACTTATAGGTACCAAATACCCCTGTGAAGTTGTTTATGATGGTTCACCATTTGTTGAGTTCAATGAGAATTGCAAATCAGGGGAAAAAAGTGGAAAAAATACCACAGTGATTTAGTTAAACTCAGTCCTAAAATAATCTCAATGTTTACACTCAGCAGGTAGTGAAACTCAATTGAGAGTGTGGAAAATATGAGAGAATGACCAGAAACACACTGGCTGCTTCAGTAAAGACCTTCTGCAAGCAGCCTATACCTTGGTCATTCAAGAACAGGGCTTACTGAGGAAAAATAATGCTTACTGGTGTATGAAAGAGCAATTCCAAGTACAGGTAGCATCGTATGCACAAAAATAACACATATATGATTTCAGATACCCAAATGCTGCACGTACTTGGGCAAGCCATTTACACTAGATTATGAGGAAGCTGTTTCTGTACCAAGACATATCACTGATGCCGACAATGACAAGACAGAAAGGACAGTAATAACATTAAAAATGAATTTCACACTGCTGGCTCCATCTTTCTGAATAGTCCCATACACTTACAGATGATGTTGCAGAACATGAGCTCCAAGAAAGTTTTACTGAACAAATATAACCTTTTATAAAAAGGGATGATGCATTCCCCCGTGCACACAAAATAGCAGTACTGTTTTGTTCACACACATTTTTCTTCACTGAGAGAACGTGCCTTATCTTTGAATCATATTTGCTTTATCTGTCTAGTAGGAAAAATCATTCCTCCCAGGAACAATTACAGTCAGACTGGTTCTTATACAGAATGTTCCATTTTCATTCCATAACCCTAAAGTACCTTGCAATAAAAGGAGACTAGAACAAGAGAAAGTCACTGTGAACCCAGCACTCCCCCTGGAGTTTCCAGTGCCAGCAGAAGAGGAAGGGAGGATGCGGAGGTAAGACAAACACTGTGGTCCAGCAGCACAAAGCTGGATGAGCCCTTGCCCTCTGAACACACGGCATTCAGTTGGGGAACCTCTCTGATGCCAGGGCATTCAAGACAAGGGAACACCCATATCTGATAGCAAATTTAACTCATCAGAAGTTTGTAGAAGTGTCATTAGACTCCAAGTGGAGTTGTACTGGTATGCCACATGGAAACTGAGAACCCCATAGCACTGCTTTTGGTCTCTTGTTTTTCTCTTCAGCCTCCTCCCCTCCTGTTTTCAGCATCCAAGATCATGCAGACCTGAGAAAATCCATTCTGCTTTACAATTTCAGGTAAACAATGGAACTCAGACAAGATCTGTAAAAATACTGTAGCTCTACTGCACTGTATCCTTCTAATTATTTTAGTGTTTATTCTGTTTACGTTTCATGTCAACATTTTGTGAACCTAACAAAGATTAATTTTAGAAGAATTGTATCAGTGCTCCTCAATGCTATTACTCTGTTGTTTCCTTTCACAAATATACCTCTCTTACCTGTGCATGAATAATCATCAATGCGTATATATCCTGTTTTGCAGATGCACATAAAGGATCCTGGTGTATTTACACACATGGTGTTCTCCCGACAGTAGTGCTGTCCTTCAGCACACTCATCAATATCTGTGAACAAGACAAAGAGGAAGATGAGTCAAATTCAGACGTGTTCTTTAGAATACCTCCATACACCACTATCCACTTCCGGCAACACTGGATTAGACTGAACAGTTTCTTGAACAGCAATGCATTTTGGAAAGTTTTTGGCTTTCTCCTTTCAAACAACTGCTTGAAGTGTTCAAAAAACAGGAGCAGCATGAGCTTTCTGTGAGCAGCTGTTAGTGGAGTTACAAAGAAGATTACAGTGGCTTAGATCTTTCCTAATCCTTTTGAAGTGCCTATGCTGTTATTCCTACTATTTAAAGAACAGCAACAACAAAATAACTGGGGGACCAAACAGCAGACCAATTGCCTCAGTATTGCAATGTCATCCATCATTGTATCATTACAGTCACTGCAGACACCAGTATATGAGCACACTACTGCATGCATACCATATGCCTTTGATCTAACAGGTGCTGTTCTCTGGGAAGGACCTGTAAAGAGCACAGTACATTCTGAAAAGACACCAGAGCTTATTAGAAATATATGTCATAATCACAAAGTAGTAACTTTTTTGTATATTTTTATATATAAATATATACGTGTGTCTGTGCATATATACATTACGTTTTTTATATACAAATATATATGTGTGTGTGTGTGTCTGTGCATATATATATATTCACAGATACACTGTATCTAAAAGGAACCTGAAAGAATCTGGTTTATATAAAGACCTGCTCTAAAAGAAAGAAAATTACAACTTGATAAAATACTTGTTAGGGTGGAATACCTCCTGCAGTATTAAGTCACGGAGCAAACTCCAGACATAAATCACTGTAGGCATGGACTTTAAACCCGATTGGTTTTGGTACTCACTTTGTTTGTGAAATCAGGCCTGTTACTTTTAGCAGGCTATATTTAAATGGTAAGACCAAGAAAGCACCACAAATAACAAAACAACTTCTGCACACTGTTAATATGTGGTAAAGAAAGGCTATATTAATTTGGAAGTGATTAGTAGCATGCTGTTCCCATAATAGTAATAATAAAGACTGCATTACTGAGACGCTCTGTACATCTAGTATGTTGTCATGCAATGTGCTACTGAACCTTGCTAGAAAAGTGTGTTACAAATCAAAGGGGTGGATTGTTGACTGTTTTTTTTTTTTTTTTTTTTTTTTTTTCCATGCTCATCAGTTTTGATTTGTTCCCTGTTTTCAATGATGTTTACACCTTTCTGAGTTGAAAATAAAATCTCCAGATGGAGAACAATGCTGCGTTCCAGAGTCTGATGATAGTTCAAAGCAACAGATTGGATATATAAACTCTAATTGGGGTTGACTTCTTAAATGTCAACAATATTAACTCCTGTACTTTACTCCAGTTTAGATCATATGCCTTCCTCCCAATTCTTCCATCTCTTTCCAGCTTCTTTAAATTAATAGGTACTTTCCAACTCATTGACTGTTTTCCCCTTTATATTTCCACAAGAAAATTTCATTACAAAACAACATATTACATTGACTGTTAGTGATTCTGCAATCATTTTCCAGTTTGGTTCTGTTTTGGAAAAAAAAATCTTTCCCCCCAGTTTGTTAGAAACCAGTTTTTCTGCCCAGTGCAACTGTCCCAAGGATACTTCTGGAGAAGCTGGGGGCAGTTTGTTAAAAAACACTAAGTTATCAACTGCAAATGATCAGTGGGGTGAGCACAGCCTATTTTTCACAAATTCTGTTTCCAAGAGTTTCATGGCTAATAAACTTCAGCTGTTTTCCTTCCCTTCCTTTCCCTGTAAGCTCTGCAGTCATGGAAGAATTGTACCTATATATATAAATGGGTAATGCTTTGGAAAAACACTTGTCATTTACATATACATACATAAATACAAAAATAAATGCATATTTACAGTGAGTGCAGTGAGCATATTAAGGAAATGTATTTTATGCAAATCAAAGAAAGCACAAAAAGAAAAAGAAAAAAGTGAGGGTATCACAAGACTACCACAGAAGTGGCTCTTTTGCACAGAAAGTAGGAAAATGCACAAAACCTCTTGAAGTACAGATGTTCTGCAGAAACACAAAACCAGGCAGCAGCTACAACATACGTCTTAGCTGCCCCTACAAAAGATGCAGCTTGTGTCTTTCCTATCCTAGTTCCCAACTCCATATTAAATTAATGGTGTTGATTTATGTTTAAGTAATAACATCAGTCTTCGAGTAATTAGAGGCCTTATGTTCTTGAAGTCAACAGACTGCCTATGAGCCAGCTTTGGCACCCTCAGAAAACTCTACTTAAAGATCCAAAGCCTCAAAAACATTAAATAGGATTTTCTATGAACTATATTAATGATTGCTTTGGCAGGTAAAAAGCCACAGGAGACCAAAAATGCTAATGGTTCAAACCCTCTGATTTGGAAGTGTTGTAAATGAGAGCTTTCATTTTGCCAACATCACAGATATTGAAGTCTTGCAAAATGTTTTATTTATAATTGCCTTTATTTCAAAACCTTGTTTGTTCAATTGTTATAACAACAAAATTATCAGGTTAACTTCGGATTGAAGTGTTTCGTTTGAACGAGCCTGATTTCTTTCTCAAATTGATTTTAAAAGCTCACCAGAAAGCAAAACTCTTTCCCACCCAGCTCTCTAGAATGCCTATGCAGAATGCAAAGAAAATAAAGTGATTATTACTTCCACTATTACATTACTATTTTACATTGGCACCAAAAGACCCTAAGGAAGTGTTAACTCCACTGCTTCACATCAAGACATCTATCTGATAAATGTTGCTTTTACAAAGCCTTTGCAACTTTAACACTAAATTTCACTAAGATAATTGATAAAAAAGGGATAAAGTGTCAGCGAAATTACTAGTTGCAAAGAGAGTGACCACACTAAAACAAACAAACAAACAAACAAACAAACAAAAAAGAAAAAAAACATGTAATTCCATTCCCCCTTTCCGCTTTCGCCCACCATATGCAAGCTTTGTATACATTAGGTTAAGGTATACAGATCAAGAAAGACTGAACTGGAGCAGGGAAAAAACTCAGCAGCTATTCTCTTTTAAAACTACCAAAATAAAAGTCTTTTCATCCTGCTTAGTGGTTGAAACGCTGCTTTAGTCTTTTATTCACCTTTAGACACAAATGCACTACTACAACAGTAAAACGGATGTATTTCCATATCTATGAAAGCCTACAACATTTATCTTAATTTTCCCTTGCCTAAAAAGCCTTGTTAGCATATTAATGCGCATTAATGTCTCACAGTTTAGTCAATAAGATCCTGAAGTCAGTCAGCTCAATAGGATGAATGCGCCACTCCACTGGTTCTAAACATCCAACAATAAAGACCTGTGTGCTTTAAGTCTGTGATGTGATGCTGAGCCACCAGCTGGGATGTACTGACAACAATGTAGTCATGGAGATCATCAATCTGCTCGATTCCCAGTGGAGCAGATAAAAGAGGAATCTCTGGGAAAATTGGTTAGTGCAGAAGTATTTGGAATCTGCACTTCAATGATTTATTTATAGTTGCAAAAACATCAAAACTGAAGAAAGTGCCTTTCTTTATCCCTCCAAGAGCTCTAACAAAATTTATACAAAAATACATAACCCAGGAAAAGTTTCCCCGTCTCACTCAGTCTTGTACCCAAATGAGTTTGCTTCCCTTTAATGAAATTCCCGGTTATGTTTTACAGCCCTGTTAATAAGAAGAGAACTTGACCTGTAATATATATATCATTGCTGACCAAAGCTAACAAACAAAGTATCTCCTTAGGCCTCGCTATCCATCATTGACCTTATCCACCACAAAAGCCTGCCAGAACAAATGAGGCTGCTGCTAAGTCAGTAAATCTGGGCTGGAAAGTAAAGAGAGAAGGCTGCTTCCAGAAGCGAGGATACTTTAGAGATAGCGTCTTGCCTCCAGCCATTTTCTTTAAAACTCAATGGTTATCTGGCATAAGTGATCTCCCTGGTCATGCTTACAGAGGCATATGGTTGACAGAGAGATGCTCTTGCAGGATTTTTGCAACGGATAATATTAAGAATCTATGAGGAGAGCAAACAGGAGCATTAAGAGTTGTATTTCTAAAAAAAAGTTTAATAAGTGCAGCAAGAGCAGATTACACCTACAATTAAGAAAAAAAAAAAAAAAAAGGAAAAATAAAGAAAAACTTTTTTGTGTTAATGAAAGGTTCCATTTTGGCAGCCCTTAAATATGAAGCTCCATATCTAACTGCAGAGCACAGCAGTGCTATTCCACCTCTTCCACACAAATTCATCAGCAAACATCCATGCCAACATGAAGGCTCCACTGCTAAATGCAAGAGCATCATTTACTCATTCACCATTCCTGTGAGTCTCAGGTCCCTCTGCTGAGAATCCCAAGGATGGATGCCAGTAACCACACCCACTGAAAAGAGCCTTCAGACACCCCCACCTTTTTTTTTTTTTTTTAATCACTACTGACCTAAATTTCAAAGAAATAGACAAGGCTGAGAAAGGTTAAGACTTTCTCATCTGGTCCCTGACCTAGGAAAAGGGCATCATAAGATCATTGCTCATTAATGAAGGACGAAAGAGGAGAGTGAACAGAGACCAATCACAGCTATTGCTACCAGGGAAAATAGATGGATTCAAAATCAACACTATCTGTCCTGCAACCTTCTCATGGCTACAAAGGACAAAAAGTTCTGTCGTTTTTCTTTCTCTTTGCCTTCCTTCCACTGACAGTGTTCCTTTTCCCACCTTCTGTCTCTGGCATCAGGCTTTCCCTGCTGTTTTCCCCCCTCACCCACCTTCGACCAGTCTGAGTAACTATAGTCCTGTCTCCAGACTTTGCTCATGTTGTCTCTTACACTATCTGCAGCCCATTCCTCACCAGCTTAAAAGAGAAAGGATAGACTCTTATCTATATGTTTAAAGCAAGCTCCCCCCAGCTCACCCACCTGTATTTGTTTTTTCTTTCACCACCAAACATACTGACTCATCCTCATATAGTTCCTTCCAATTTGCTTAAGTTTCAAAATCCCCAGTCCATTGCTCCAATAAAAATGTTCTTAGTAGAGTCTCTCCGACTTTCCCCAGCTGTACTTCCAAGCTCCTATTCTCTCCAGGCTGGCTCCCTTCACTCTCAGCTACAGTCTGGTTCCTATATACCTTGTATGCTTTGCTTTTCACAACCCTGTGCTCCTCATCTTATACCCTTTCTCAGCTACTGTCCACGAGGACAAAATACCTCAGGGCTCTGGCACAGCCTTTGCTCCACCTCCTTCCACCACTCTTCCTAGGCTCTCCATCAGCAGGCAAACCTGTGGTTTAACCACCACTGTTTCTCCAGCGAGTCAAACCAATTGCTGTGCTTTTGTTTTGCTTTTCTCTCCCAAATCCTGTGCAGCATATTTTCCAACTGACATATTCCACTTCAGTTAATTGTGCATTTTCTCTCAGTCTCCCACACTATTTATCCCAGATTACTGCACCACTATAGTCATCATCACTCATACCCCCGAAGATCATCTTTGACTCTTCTCCTCATAGACCTAGCCCTGTGCCTGACCACTTTAGTGGTAGCAATAGACAACAGAAGACTAGCTCCAACAGCAAAATTATTCAGTGGTCACATGTATGCTGTCTACCTCTGCTGGTTCTTTTTCCATTTGCTTGTTTGTTTTTCCCTTGAGTTGTTCATCTCTTCTTCCCCCAAAAGAGAGAAGCACTAAAACCTAAGGAATCACAATAAAATTAACCTTGTGAATCAACTGCAAGAACATAACCCATGTATTTGGTTCAAACAGATTTAAAAAACAAAACAAAACAAAACAAAAAACAAAACAAAACAAAACAAAACAAAAAAAAAAAACTGTGCTCCCAGCAAAGAGCCTGGGCTGCTGCTAACTCACTGTAACAATGCACAGGGAGGGTAAGAGCCTAACATTAGAGGAAATGGGAAGCTACTTGTGTATATTGATTTTTATTGAATTATTAATGGACTTTAAGAGAAATCGAGTGAGTTGGATTATAAGTGTTAACACTGTTGTAATTGAACTAATAAGAGGTTGTTATAGCTTGACTAGACTGCTAAAATATCAATTAGACTAAAAATAAATTCCAATTATTGGATCCTCATATAAGCTGTGTTCTTTCCTTGCCCACAATTAAACTGCTTACATAACACTTCCACACATTGTACATATCTTGGTGTTTCTCCTGTCACATTATTTTACATCTCTGATCTTTGCTTCAGTTCACTATTTTTCTGCCCATCTTCTGCAACCTGAGTGGGCTATTAGGACAGAAAACATGCTTAAAATAAAGGTAAAGTCACTCAAGATCTAGACTGTTTGACAGAAGCTCTAGATAGCTTTGGGAGGACACAATACAACATTACAGCATTTCAGAAAAAACATTTTCAACAGTACATAGAGCTGTTTTTGTTTCAATTTGCCCTGGTCTTTGGAAGGGAAGACAGACTGTTGAGATAAAACTGTCCTTGTTAAACATGCAGTAGGAGATATTGTTCAAGAGCTACCGGTGCAAGTGAGACTCTTGGAAGGAAATGAAATCTTCATCTCAGCCTCATGAAAACATTGCTGGACTCCACAGACATCATGCAGTTTGAAAATATAAATCACAGGAAATTTTTGAAAACAAATACTGTCTACCATCACGTAATGTTTTACTTGGCAAACTGCATCTTCTTACTATTTAATATCTTATAATTAATTCATATGGTAGTGTATACATGATAAAACAAGTAATTATATATAGCTCTCTGTCAGGCATGAAAGCATCCCAGGGGGCTCTCCTTAGGCACCAAATAACTAGTCTGATGTAGCTGCACACTGAGAATAAAAAAGATGTTGTATATGATTAATTAGTGAATTCCAAAAATCAGCACAACTTACTGAAACTACAGTTCGTGATCCATTCCCCCTTCAGCAGTACACTGGGTTTGAAATAGGTTTTAAATCTGAATTGCAAAATAAACTTTTATTTTCTTTCTTTTTTTTTTTTTTTTTTTTTCTGAAAGTATGACAGTATCTCATCATTTTCAACTGTGAATTTCAAGATTTTAACAATACTTGCCACAGTTAATGTTTTTGTTTTCCTCTATTTAAAAATGATAATAAGAAAGAAAAGTGATAAAATTTTTATACAGAAACTACAAATATGTATCAGCTTGTACCACACGTGTATATTTTAAAATTCCTTGTTGGAAGATAGACGCAGGCATATAGGATACTGTGGTAAGGGACCATGTGGGTGGGTTAGACTGCATTTGGGATTTGGGTAGGATCTAAAGTATGTAACATATTCCCACAAGCTATTCAGTAAAATACTGCCTGTTCTATAGAAATAAGTGGAGATATCAAAACTCATCTCTCTCAAATGATGCCTCATAAATTAGAGGATCATGGCACATATAATCACTGTGGCTGTTATTGCTCTGCATGCTTTATGAAAGAGCCTATTTTAAAATCACTTTGGTTTAATGCCTAGCATTTCTGTGCATTTGTTACAGCTCTTGGGGATCCAGCCTCTATGAATTTGAAGACATATTGCACATTTAGACTAAGGTTTGAAAAGTTAGGTAAGCGATGGCTTTGGGTAGTCTTCAGTACAGAAGCAGCATCTCTTTCAGTAGTTATCTCCCAGCTACTAATGGAAAATGGAGATAAAAGTAAACAGGAACTAGATTAAGGCTTTAGTTTCTTTTCTGTTTTGCTTAAATTGCAGATTTAAGCATTTTGTATAAAAACATTAGCCTTAATTTCTCTTTTAAAAACAAAATGCAACATATGCTTTTATTGCAGGTAGAAAATGGTTGTCTGAAGTAAGAGAAAAGCCTGTCCTTAGCAAGCACTGTTAGTGCAAAGAATTTAATAGAGTTTCCATGAGTCTCTCTTTATATGATTTATTTATTTAATTTATTATGTTAAAAACATCACTATCAGTCCTGGTTATCAGTGGATGATAGAATCGGTCTGAACATCCTTCCCATAGAACTAAATAAAATCAAATAACACTGAATCACATCCTGCAATCTGTACATGTACAAACTATACCACTGTTACAGGCGGTGGTACAACCTGCACCCAAGTAAGTACCACAGTTTATGTACTGGTGTCAGGCATGCTTCTGGTACATGTTAAGTTAGGAATATATTTTATTATCTTTCTGCATAAGAGCCATGGCAGACAAGAAGGACTCAGCCCACCCTAAGCCACACTGACACATTAGAAGTGGCCTGAATATTCTTCGGATGTAGCATAATGATGGAAATAAGATATTTTCTTCTTTTGCTAAGAAAAAGATATTAATAATTGATAATATATTAACTGTTTAATATTAGTATTTAATATTTAATTTGTAATATATTTAAGTTTAATTACTTTTTAATAGAGATTTGAAAATAATATTCTGCTTCCCTGGAATGAAATCTTTTCTATCTGCTTTATTATTTTTCCAACACAACCCAAAATGACAAGGTAATAATTCAAACACAGACAGTTAATGCAGATAGGAATCTTTATTTCTTAACTATATGTGATACTATTGCTGCAGCTCACTTACAAAAAGGAATTTATATAAGAAGAGAGAAGCTCAGGAAATCTCACTTTAGCAAAACTGACAGTACTGCAGAGCTCCTAAGTAGGACTCTCACCCAAAAGAACATTGTGCATCCTGTAGAGAAAGCAAGACTAGCAAATAGCAGAGTATTAGTTAATCACAGGATTTAAAATAATATATTTAAATATTCGGGGTTTATCTCTTTCAGATGTTTTTGTCTGATTTACTTATATTATTCTCAATATTACACTCCTTAAGGAGCAAATGTGTCATTGATTACTGCAGTTAGCCAATATGATACAAGATGTATTCTATTGTAATTTGATTACTTCTCATTTTTGTAAGATTTCTTCTCTTAACTGCAATCTGTAGAAATCAAGCTCAATCTGAAAACTACTTTATTTTTGTAGTCTGGTTAGCCAGTAGATAAAAACAACAAGAAACAGTAATCTGCCTATTATGTAAATGATGAAGTGCAATATTTCTGTTGTTACATTTTGTTTTGTTTTGTTTTGTTTTGTTAATATATTTTTGGTGTTTCTTTGTGGTTTGGGGGTTTGTTTGAATAATATACTAGTATTTTTACACAAACTTGTGGTTAATCTAAGCTTCCATTAGTAAATCTTTCCAAGCAGAATGAGAACATACAACTCTAAACTAAGAGAAACCTGATGTCGTCCAACCAAGTGTTGCTTCCAAACTACTTTGGACATCTACTCTAGAAAAAGAGGGTTCATCCTCTAAGACTGTTTACTTCTTCCATCCGAGGATTATTCAAATCCAGACAGTTTATTCAAATGCGGATCTCTACACTGAATACCATCTTCCCTAGAGGGAAAATCATCAGTGAAACTCATGCAATACTCAAATGTAAACAAAGTCGCTCAGTCTTTGGTCTCATCTCAGCTGCTGCACTTGAAATTGGGACAAACATTGCAACAGAAGAGAGACTAGGAGAGTTATTGAGGAAAAGATGTAAATTAGAAGAAAAATGGAAAATAGTTTCACAACATTATGTTTAATATTAAATGCTTCCAAATATTGATAGGATAAATTAACTATGTTGCATACTGTGCAACTAGAACAACCAAATTCTCAAATATCAGAAAATAAATGTTACGGCCCACACAACCACATTGTGGATTTGGAATGTGTGGAGGGTTGACCCAGGTCAGCAATCAAGCATCTACCAGCCACTCATTCACTCATTCCCCCTCTTCCAGCAGGCTGGGGGAGAGAATCAGAAGAGCAAAACCAAGAAAAAATAGGTTTAATAAGTGAAGAAAAAAAAAAAAAAAAAAGGAAAAAAGAAGTCATGCAAAGGCAGTAACTTACCACTTCCTATCAGCAGACTGATACCCAATCTCCAAGCAAGAGCCACCTTAGAAAGACTACTCCCGGCAGCTACATATTGCTGAGCATGACATTATATGGTAACTAACATATCCCCAGTTGGGGTCAGCTGTCTCAGCTGTGTCCCCTCCCACCCTTTTGCCCACCACAGCCTATTAGCTGTGTGGGAATTGATATACAGAGAAGGCACTATTCAGCAACAGCCAAAACATTGGTGTGTTATCAACAGTGTTTTAGTAACAAACCTGAAACACAGCACCCTAAGGGCTGTAATGAAGAAAATTAACTCCATCCCAGCCAGACCCAATACATGATGTAAAATGACCTCTGGATCAGGCAAAATCCTCTGGATAAATAATGAAATAACCTGTTTTTCTCAGATCATGCTCAGCCACGGTGCTTACAAAAGACCACTGCATTCCCCTGTCTTACTTGAGCCTACCAGCAGACTATTTGCAAGCCATCTTATTTCAGCAGGTGCCTAGTCTTGCCATTTGGGTGCATATCACTCTTCTAGATGCATCAATGTATCCTGATAGCCAAAAGTCACAAACTTTATCCTTAAAAACTTCATGAGAAGTCCACCACCACAAAGGTAATGAGCACTGAACTCTGTTTGAAATATATCCTGGAGGGTGATTGTCAGTTTCAGAGGAATGCAGGGGTTGCTTTGGGAATAACTAATTATATGTCATCAGAATATCTGTTTTTGTAAAATGTTGATGTTAAGTAGGCTATATGCCAAGGATGCTATATTGAAAAGCACCTACATCTGAACAACACAGCATAATCCATACTCAAACTATCTGTAAAGTATTTCAAACTGCTTAACACCCTGAGGCAGAAAGTAGATTTCAGAGTACTTGGAATAAGACTTAGGGCAGGTAAATGAAGAAATCCCAACTCTTAAAAGTATTGCTTTTAACAGTCCTCCAAAGGAAAGTTAAATGTGACATAAATATTAACAAATATTATTGTTATAAAACAGAAAGGTATCTACCATAACAGTATCTAGAGACATCACATAGCTTTGGAAAAGCATCAGTTCTTTCCAGGACAGAATCCAAACCCTTCCATCATTCAGATGAAATTTATGCAGCTTTTCAGGACCAATACTGAAACCAGTTTTGAATATTTTTATTTTTGTTCTCCTACCTTAAGGAGAAATTCTACTAATCGGAGCTTTATTATTTATGTTTATTCTTTGCATTTACAGTGCTTAGGAATGAATCAGGATTGGTGAAGTTTGGCTCTAATGCAGAATAAATGACATCCAATTTTGCAGTATATTTTGCTTGCTAAGTGAGAACATAGAAACGGCTATCATACCCATAGGCTATAGCCATTACAAAATGCCCTCTCTGAAAAGCTTTGTGTTAGCTTGACATTTCTTCACTTTGTATTGTTAGTAATTAAAGCCACAATAATGTCACTGTGAGGAATGGGTCTGTGCTGAGAAAGAGAGCTTGGGACCATTTGAGCCATTCAGGATGAGGGACAGGACTCTGAAAAGACTTGGTATTACATTATTGTTAATGTGCCCTTTTTTATTGCATTGCTTAATATTAAGATAGAGTTTCCTTCTAGAAGAAAAAACTCAGTACCCAATGAGGTGTTTGGGCTGGAAAAAGGGATACAAGAGCACATCTCTGGGAAAAAAAAAAAAAAAAAAAAAAAAAAAAAAAAAAGAGGGGGGGGTATTTCAGTCTCCTTCATCCCCTGTCCTCCACTTTCACAAAAACAATCCCAAGGTTCAAATCTGTGACCTTATTTCCCCTCTGTCAACATATGACCTCTACACGCAGCCAGAGATGGCCAGCCAAGAGCAGTTCCCAACCCATGTGCAAAAGATGCATAGTTCAACTGCAGGGCTGCAGCCATGGCACAAAAAAGGTAGCACAGCCATGCTATTCTGACTGCTGACTGAGATTCATCCTTGGCTAAAAGAATTTCACGTGGCAGGGATCCTGTCTCATGAACTTTGCTCACAGGGTACATCTTCCCAATAGGACTTACTATCTTCAATGAGAGTGTTACTGGATCAGGTCATAAATCATACACATTTTAGGAGGTCATTTTGTGCATCCATACATAGTAATACAGTGATTATTTTAATGTAAATAACATGTACCAACCTTCTATTCACTTTTGCAAGTGTTTTGAAAGTGCAGACATAGATTGATAATTTCCACACAGAAACAATGTCATATGCTCATACGGAAGCACTTGAGCTAAGAAGTCTCAAAAAATCATCATGCTTAATTCAGGTATTGCACAGACCAGTAAATCCATTTGTAATATGGATGCACTGATATTGCATATGGTAAACTACTGTGTCTTCATCTAAGCATTTCACCAACAGGAAAATCAAGAAGCTTCCTATTTTTAACTTATTAAATGCCTGGCAAGTTCTACTCATAGCAACAGACTCTAATTTGAGTGATGTGGAGATCACTAAGAGCATAACTTTTCTGCTTCCAGTCAGCAGAGTAAGAATACAGGTGCAGAAAAGAAAGAAAGAAAGAAAGAAAGAAAGAAAGAAAGAAAGAAAGAAA
>NC_048893.1:31866230-31868183 GCF_011077185.1 Oxyura jamaicensis
AGAAAGAAAGAAAGAAAGAAAGAAAGAAATTTCTTAAAGTATATGATTTCACTCTAATTCCACAGTTTCAACGACTCTCTCAAAACAGTAGTGGCTGATGAAATCTCCCTGAAATGCAGTTCTGCAGTCTAAGCCTCTGCGTAGTCTCCAAGGACTATGTGGCAAAAAGTGGCTGATGCTGCAACACAGACCAAACTATACAACTGGTCCTGATGTCAGATGTCTTCTGGAACAGGATGAGGGGCAAGGGATTTGTTTCTGTATGACTTAGTTCTAACTCCTACTTGATTTCCATTAAGTGGCTTACCATAAACATTAAGCAGAGATGTATGTGAAGCTGAATTAATCGTACACTCATTTCCTGAAAACAGTCAGGAGTTCTCACATCTAAATTTACAGATGAGCATTACCACCAAGGTTAATGCAGCTACTAATTCAAGTAAGCTGCAGGCATTAACTTTTGCAGAGTTTAGCCAAAGAAACTGTCTTAAAATGCCCCAATTCATCCCACTTAATTGAACATCACCAGAGAGCAATCCAGGTATTAGGTGAGACTACAGAGGACTCTACTCACTTATGCTTAATTTTCAGTTCAGCTGGCTAAATCTGAACCAAACTGCTCATTAGTCAAAGGCCATGCTGCTGGCAACACTTAAGCTTTACTATAAGAATGACTTGTTAGCACACCGGTATTATGTATGTGATACCAGTATTTGGGGCTTGCAGAATCAGGGGTTTCACAAGAAAGAGCAACAGTTAGCACAAAAGCAGATCGGCTTTGGCTTTTGCTGCTGCATGGGGTTGGTTTTTCTTTCACAGGATTACACAAGAATTTAAAAATACAAATTTTAGAAGCATCTCTTCTTATTAAGTAGCTTGTTGCTCCCTGATACCAAAAGAGCCACTCAAATTATAAATCATCACTCAGTATGATTAGCTAGTATCTAATTAATACTTGTATTTAGTGTATTGTATTTACTTACTTCCTGGGTTGAGAGAATAGGAACAGACAGGGGTGAAAAGAGAAACTATCATACTGAAATGCCATTTAGATGGCTGACTTTTAAGTTGCCTGTATATCATGGAAATAAAGGAAAACATTCCTATGGAAGTGTGCTTCTAATTCCAGACCTCAGCCATAGCAAATTGCAACTTCTACACTGATCAGAATTTAATAAAATAAATAAATAAATAAACTTAATTGGAGATATAATTATTCTAGCTGATTAATATGCTGCATATCTAATTCATTCCATTTAATAGGCACATCACTTTGACAACTCATGAATTAATACATTCTTTCTGCAGTAAATAATACAGTGGAGCTAAGCATCTTTACAAGGTGTTACCTTCACAGTAGGCGTTGTCCTCTCGAAGGGCTCTGAAGCCATCTCGGCAGCTACAGACAGCTCTGTCATCCAGGTTTCGGCAGACAGAATGCTCCATGCAGTTGTGTCCTTCGGTGCAAAAGTCATGGCCTGTTCAGAAACAAATATGATTGAGGGTTAAAAAGCATCCAGGGATTATAAAACATCCCTGTCAAAGACAAGCCTATCTTTTTTCAGTTAGGTCAAAGAATACCTTTCTATTGCTCATGAGACTCTGAAAAATAAATTGTATCAAGCATGCAGCAGATGAAAGGAGTAGTAAAGGCCACAAGAACAGACTGTCTCTAGGTCTTCGATTCAATTGCAGGTTATGGCGTTGATCTGAAGGCAGCTGGGTAGGGGGTAGATGGCTTGCTTAAATCCCCTTACAGTCTCCTTGTCATTGTTAAGTACTTTTACAGGACACCTCATAATTATATATATTTATTTTATTTTATTTTATTTTATTTTATTTTATTTTATTTTATTTTATTTTTTGTCTGGTCAGACATTTGTAAAAGAGCTCAGTAGCTTAGACTTTCGGTAATTTATTAACTAATGGGATTAGCCCAATTCCCCCCCCCTT
>NC_048893.1:31868283-31958922 GCF_011077185.1 Oxyura jamaicensis
CTAGCACTTTTTATTCCCAAGTGTATTTAAAATCTTTCCCCATTTAACTAGAAGTCTTTGATTAACATTGACTTGTTTTGCTTTTTTCTTCCCCTTATCTTTTCCTTTCAAGCTCTACTGGCTGAACACTCTTCCCTGATTGCCTCTACTTTTCCATTTCAGAGAAACTTGTTTTTAAATTCTCACCTTTTAGCCTTTCTTATTTTCTTGTATTCCTATTTTTGCCTTTCCATTTTTCCTGAGTGTGACTGCTTTCTACTGCACCTTAATTATGAATTTTCAGATTCTGAAGTTCCTTTCCAGACTAAAAGATTTAGAGTGAGCCTTTCAACTCAATAGATATTTTTTTTTAAAAAAATACCTTGTGTATGTTCTCATGAAATCTAATGTTGCTGAACATAATTAACTCAGCCTTTATTATATGGAATCCAATCTGGTTCCAGTAACAGACTTGAAGGTTCCAAACTTCCATATCTATTAAGGTGTGAAGTTTGTCCCCTTAATTATTTTCTCAGCAATTTAATTTGATTATTTTTCCTCTGTAACTGAAACACCAGAATTGGTCAAGCAGCTATATTTCACTGCTCTTTGCCAATAACTATTTTCTTGTTTCAAAATCCCCCATAGGAGTAGTGGACAACACAGCTCAGGCTCAGGGGAGCAGGATTTCTGTACCAACTCCAGAAAGCAAGCTGGAATTTTGCTGCAACACTAGCTTGTTGTGATATAACAAACATGTATTTGTTACTGGTAGGGATTATTTTTATCATCACTCCATCTGGCTTCTGCTTCATATTTTGATGTAAAATTGCTTCCATGCCTAAATTATATGAGTAAGTCAGAAATGCAAATGGCAGAATCTGCCTGGAGGTCAGATCAAAGGTATGTTTTGCACTTGGGCAGTTCACAAACAGTGTGAATCAACAGAAACAAAGCAAAAAAGGACAATAGAAAGAAGAGCACATAATGGCAGTTTTAGTACTTCAACCCAGTGACATGGTCATCATGATGCAAACATCACAGACCTACTATGAGATCAGAGGCAGATGACTTCTTTCTTTTCTGCTATGGATAAAGAGATTTGACTAATTTATAGTTATAATTTTACTAATTTTGTACTAATTTTACTTACATATTATAATTATAATTTATCATAACTACCATAATGCTGTTATCTGACAGGACATGGAGAAGCAAAAAGCTCTACACTTATACTACTATTAGAGGCTCTTCAGTACTCATTGATGACAGCAAAAGTGGGCGCATCAAGAGCAAACTCTGGTCATGGTGGTACATACTCTTTGCCCTGTTGTTGCCATCCTCATTGAAGCCTGAGTTAATGACAAAGCAATAGTCTTATTTGGGGATTTCCTGGCCTGCATTGGTTTGTATCAGACTTTGGCATTACATAACTAAGAATGTACATCTTATCGAGGAAGTGGATGATGGTTTTAGTTTGTTTGCTAGTTTTTTGTTTGTTTGTTTTCCTTAAGATTCTTAACACATGTCAGCTGTATAATGCTGCTGAATAATAGCATGCAGCAGCTTCTTGTTTAAAGAACAAAATTTATAGCTCGTAAGGGGCTGTGCTAGCATGCTTCAGGCAGGATTGAAAATGTTCAGAAAGCACTAATCTTGACATATATTAAAACTTTCTAGCTCTCCTCGGCACAAGAAGCACAGAATTATTTTCTCTACAACCCCAAACAGGTAAACAATGCATGCCAGTCTCAGAACACAGCACACACTGTTCTCCAAAACAGACAACTCAAAGCACCTCAGAAGGATGCTGGGGAACACAGATATTTTTCCAATCTCATTTTATTTTGACACTAGATAGGGTGAAGGATAGAAAGCTTATGGTTTCTTTGACTTTTCTTCTTTGACTTTTCACCCACTTTTGGCTAGAATGAAACACAGAATTGCCAGTAAACATCCTTCACAGGATTTACAGTATTAGACATTTTACAAATAATTTTCAGATGTAATGATGCAAATGTTATCCATTCAGCTTCACAAAGTCTGCTGTGATTATAATGTGCAGGAATGCCCTATTCAAAAAGATCACAAACAAGTCATGTAATCTATAAGAGCACAAAACAACACTGAGCTTATATATTTCCTACTATTATCTTACCTTTACAGATTTTGCAGCAACTGTGAGACAAGGGGATCTGTTGAGATTCTGGGCAGTTTAAAGTCATACAACTGTCTTTTGGAATACGCTGCATTTTGTGGTCCTGTCAAATTGAGGAAATCAGTTAATATTGTGGGAGAAGAGATAAAGATAAATGGTATGGTAACTTTAGTTGGATTTTAGCATTATAATGTACAAACAAAAAATGCCTATGCCAAATTCCAGGTACCTATGAAAACTATTTGAAAGGACAGCACAGCACAATAAAACATCAGGAACTACCCTATGTGAAAACCTTTCCAAGCAAGCAGAAATGTGAAAATAGACCTTAGCTGTCAATCTGTTTACCTCAAAAGTTTCTCCTAAAACCATGCTTGAAAGACTAACAATTATTTCTCAAAAACTGAGACTGCAGATTCCAGAATCCAGGGTCCTCCTTGTGAATACTCTAAGGCAGCTTTCTATTTATCCAGTAAGTAAAATCAAACTTGAACATTTCTGATCTCAACACTGTAGTAGTAACACAGAAGGAAACAGGCACTGATTCACTATTAGGAACAAAGTGCTTCCCAGTTAGATGTGGATCAGCATCTGGAAGTGTCCAATGCGAAGATGGTTTCTGAACCTCTTCAGGCACTTAGTGCAGGTCACACACAGTCACTGTAGTATGACCACAGTGAAATGCCTGCCTTGGCAATCAGGCTACCACAGAAATACCACCTTCAGTCTCCCTCAGGCCCTAAATAATGTGTTGTGAAGTACTCTGGTACTCTCATGGCAAAGGCAGAAATCACAGCAAACAACATGTTCCTCAGAGGTGTCTGCCATAAAATCAGCAATCTGGTTAAAATATGAGCTCACTGAACTCAGGACCCTGTATTTCTACATGCAAGAAAAGTGCCTAAAATCACGCTTATGCTATTACATGTATTATTATTACAGGTTTAAAATTTGATTTTAAATCATCTTTGAACACAAAATATAAAGATTAAATCAAAATTGCCACCCAAATTTTACATTAAACATTCTTGACACAGAACCTGAAAACACACTAAATCAAACCAGCCTCTGATGCATACTGTACACCAGAACAAACAAAAAACAACAATCCTTCAAAATGAAGAAAATACCCTTTGATGGAAATAATATCAGAGTAGTCTGGATTACATTTTATTCTTTTGCAGACTCTAATTTGGAAGATAATGTTTCTTTCACTTGTTTTGTAATATTTAAACAGGAAAGAGCACACCTATAGCAGACACAGCTGTCATTTATTATGTTTAAAATTATGTGTAACTGGAAAGAAGAAATTTTCTGCCTTGCCTTATTAACTTCACCATAGGTCTTCAAGAATGAAATCTGTGCTAGTGTGGTACTCTGGAGGTATTAAAATAGGGCCAACCTATGAAATCCTGGCTGACTCACACAATTTACAGTACAGGGATTTTCTGCTCTGAAAAATCATTCACAATCATCAGAAAAAATATGTACTTCAGACCTTTGAAAAGGAGAATTTGAGTCAAAGTTGCTACTTAATATTTCTACCAGGACAAGCAGGCAAACCACTTGCAAACAAGTACCATCAACAAAATGCAGACTAGCATGGGCAACAGAGGCATTTTGTTCATAGAGCACCTGCCAGCTGCAAGAAACACAAGGCAACATCACGTAAGTTTTGGTGGCTGTGAGTCAATCACAGAATTCATGTCCCAGTTGCCACATTGAAAATACAAGTACACAGGCCTGAAAACCATATGACTGAACCATCAATTTCCAAAATTGTTTTTGGCCATCTTCTCCTTTCCTTTTGCAATGGATTTCAAAGTACCTACTCAGGAAATTAAGTTCAAACAGATGAAAATCAACAAGAGAAAGATGAGGTCCACTAGTTTTACTTTGTAAAACACACTTTTTCACAACTGCATGAAAATGTTCTGAAATTTCCAGAAAGCAGTCCCATAGAGAGCTCAGAGCCCCCTCCCTCCAGGAGGCAGGCAGGGCACAAGAGGATCCAGAGTGCCAAAGGGGGAGATTTTAAGCAGGCTCAAGAGCAGAGCACTGGCTCCAAAGCCAATGCCAAACCTGCCATACATTTCTGACCTTCATAGCCAGAAAGGATTTCATACCAGTTAATGAGTCTAGCAGTCTGGGTTTCCTGCAGCCCCCCAGAGTTTGTACAGTGTTAAGAATGGCTCTTAAATCCCCAAACCTGTGCTGCAGCTGCAGCTTCACAGAAGATTTCCCCAGTTCCTCTGCCCTGGAAATGCACGCTCAATTTCTCAGATCTGCACTGCGGCATGTGGCTTCCTATCCAGAGGTATTTCCATGCCACCCCTGCACCCTGGCAGGCAAACCAGGGTCCACTGCAGCTGTCTGGGAAACTCTCAAACTGCAGCCATGCCCTGGGGTACATTTTGCCCTTGAAGTGCATTTGTGGTCTCAAAAGCATCTCTATTCATGCAGCAGGATGAGATCAGCAGCATCGGGCATGTTCTGCTTACAAATGAAAAACAACCCTTCCTAATTTCAAACACTAGAAAGACAACCAGACATCTGATGTGCCCCCCTCCTTTCCTTCTTTTTTATCCATCTTTTCCACTAAACATTATTCTGGAGTCCAAATTATGTTCCCATCATGTTTGTGCATCACTTGTACCTGGGCTTACAAATATGAACAATAGCACTGCATGAATGTAAATAGAAACATAATGTAGCCTGGTGGGGTTTGTTACTGATGATGCTGAGGATACGTAAGCAGGAAGAAATGCAGCTCAATTGTTAAGCTGTGTAATCAAGGCTGCAGCTATGCAAAGCAAATATATTTGCAAAATATTATGCGGAACTCAGTAAGACAAAACAAACACAGGATGCCGTAGATGCCTTTTCAGTTGCCATTTCCTAATGTAGACCTGTCTCTATTTCAACAGCTTCATTCAGTGGGGCTTTGATATTTCTAACATGCAAGACTTTTTTATTTTTTTTTTTACCAACAATATTCTTACCTTGCACTCAAACAGAACACAGTCCCCTGAGCTTGAATACACTGTTTCTCTTTGTCCTTCAAAGTAGCTTCTGCCTTCAAATATGCACACCGCTTCAGGAGAAAATAATAAAAAAAAAATACCACAATGATTTTCTAAGAAAGTATTAGTACTCTGTTCATAGAACTGACACACTGTTTTAGAGATAACTGCATTTTAAAATTTAAAAATTGAGTCAGCTGCAAGAATATTCTAAACCCACCTGCAGGAGTCTGGATATCACAGGGAAAAAAAAAATCAGAAGAGAAAAAGATGAAAGAACCACAAAAGTGTGTATAAATAGAAGGTGAAGGATGTTGAAGTTGATGATGGAGTACTGATAGCAGCTGAGAGGGCAGAAGAGATACATCTCAGGTCATGACAAGGAAGATGTGGCTGCCTGCCTTGGCAGGAATGAAGCACGGAAACACAGCTGGGACCAGAAGCAATGCAGCAGGGGGAAGCCATGCTAAGCAGCCCTATGAAAAGCTCAGAGGCGAAAAGAATAGAGATGTGAGAGCAGTGCGAGTGACATTAACAGATAACCAGTGTCTTGAAGAGGAATGTTGTATGAGAAAGGGTAATCACTGAAGCAACATATTTACTATTTGTTATCACAGCTTTTGGATGTTTCCCCACGCCACACAGGTCTTTCAAACTTATGTATTTGTAACTTGATTATTCCAGCTACTTACCATTACTGCTATTCTATATTAGTGTATATTAATTTTATTGCACAGGAATAGACCTTCAATGATTTCTATTTTTTTGTTTGTTTGTTTGAAGTAGGATCAAACCTCCAGTGGTCAGGTCAAACCTACCCAGGCCAGTTTTTTGCTGTACCATGACCTGGCTACCTGCCACTCCCACACCCCAGCAATACTAGGATTTGTGGTAGCATGCTGAAACAGCTCATACCACACTTCTCATCAAAGTTCCTATTTGGTATTTAAGAGTTGCATAAAATGCTCTCAAAGCAAACAACCTCCCTGTTTTTTTTTTAAAAGGGTCTATTACTGCAATTACTTTATGCAAAGTGTAAAGGCTAAGTAATACAACTGCTAGGTACAGAAAATCTGATGTCTGTCTCTGTTGCTTAGGACACAGTCAAGGCTCATCAGGTAAGCATAGTCATGAAATATCAGGAGTAGGTTACTGCTTTAAAGATCTGGATTACGTGTTTGAAGCCTAATTTGCTAATTGTTCATTTGGAGATGTAAGTCAATTGTACTACTATTCATTCACAGACAGGTTTATCTATTCTGTTTAAAACATTTGCAGACAATTTTAAAATCTCTGAAAATACAAGAGTTTTTATTGCATAACCTACATTAATTACCATTACTGCTGTTAAGTTCTCCTTTATTTTATTTTATTACTTGCAGCTCCATGATTTTGCAAGTTTCTTACTACGTTGTCAGCATGTAAAAAGCCAAGTCTTGGAACAGATACTGAAAAAGAAGTGATAGGCATAGTGACAAAAAAATGTGTTTGCTTCTTTTTTCCTTCCAAATTTCAAAATATTAGTTTTAATATCTTGTATAAAATAAAGTATCTTGTGTGAAATAAGCAAACACAACCCTTTCAAGGATTAATATCACAGTAAGCTCAACACTCCAAATCTCATGAATGGAAGAGTTTGCAGTCAGACTTAATAAAGATCCCTAATAAAGGGCTAAATGAATTAGAAGGTTTGCACAGCATCAACAAAGAGAGGTCACAAAGAGTTTAGAAAGCTCAGTCCAATGCCTCTTTCCTCTACTAAGAAGGATAAAATAAATAAATAAAAACACCACTACTCAAGCTCCTCTAGAAGGAAGGAATACATGAAAAAAAAAAAAAAAAAATCCACATATATCTTTATTGGGGACTAGCGGATCCTGAATCCAGACAGTAGAAAGCAATCATCCAGTCATATATATATTGACCTTCTATATATTACAGGCCATGACACTAAGCTGAAATACTCTTATATTAAGCCCTTTCCCTTGCCCCACACTTTTCAGGCTTTCAAGAACAGCTGCAAGTGACAAGAAAAAACAAAGTATTGCAATGCCTGAGGACCAGACAATGGCAATGGACTGATAACACATCCTTACATTTCCAACAGGCAGCCTATGCCTATTCGTAGTAAAGACAAAAGACATCAAGATCACAGTCATTCTGTCATGGAAGAATACTCTTAGCATATTAATGAGACCACCTTTTATTAAAAAAAAAAAAAAAAAAAAAAAAAAGGAAGTATCCATACTACCTCAAATCACAGTCCACTGAATCCCATCACTTTATCAACAGGGCAAATATCTGGTTCTTCAGAGGAACTTAGAAAATAACGTACATAGAAATACTGCCTGAACACATCCAGCCTACTGCAACATGAGGAAGTCAATTCTTCATTCCACCAACAGCCCTCTGAAGACTTGGAATGTGAAATTATCGTGACATAGCACTACAGTATCACAAACACATGCTGAAAGTAAGAAAAGCAACTCTTTTCCATAAAGCCTTGAAAAAACAAACAAACAAACAAAAAGATGATGAACAGAGAGACTCACAAATTCTAGGGCTGTGAGAGATTGCTCTGCCCAGGCATACTCTCCTGAGTCTCATACACAAGTGGAAGATTTTTTCTCAAAGGCTTGAAAGTCATTGCAGTGTATATGTTAAAGACACATGTTTGTATGGGTCTCAGAAAATCCAAGCAATGCTAACATCCCCACATCCACTCATTGGTATGCCTGACCACCAAGCAGCTAGAAAATTACACGTGATTAATTGAATTTCCCTTGACAAAACTTCCAACTATTGGGATTTGCTGTGGCTTCGTCAGCAAGGCTATAGATCCTCCAGGTATCAGCAACCTGCCTATACAAAGTGATCAAACTATGTTTAAGATGGGAAAAAAAAAAAAAAAATATGTGATAACTAAAGTGAAATAAAATAATAATAATAATAAAATAAACTGAATAATCTGAGCACAAGTTTAACATATCTTCTTATGTACTGCAGCTTACTAAGACTACAGTCAAAAGGGACATTTCTTGAAGTCATCAAAATCAACTGTACTTCAGTTATTTATTTCCTGCTCATGTTCTGTAAAACCTGAAGGATTCCACCACCATTAGACAGTTCCTGCCATTAAGAATCTGAAAGAACAAGGTTAAACCCGGAAGCTCTTATTCAGAGCAATAGCAGTAATTTCTTCTCTTTTCACATCTGTTAATCTAGATCAAATATGCTGACAAAAAAAAAAAAAAAAACACATGGGCACTTCATCTACACCAGCACAGGCTAGATGTTTAACATGACAGATACCAGTGTTTTTAGTGATGGTCTATGTTTTTGTCTTCTCCAGACACCCCATAAATGCTTCTCTTTCCCAGTCCTCTTTTCTTCTGCTGGCCAGAGAAGAGACATGCTGACAGATATCAAAGGGCAGATTTTTGTCAAGCTACTTGAACACTTCTAGGAACTTTATATTAAGGTTGTCCACAGAGCACACTTGGAAAGATTTCTAGTAAAATAAAGGTGCTAATCTTCTTATTCCCTGCTTTTCTGCTAAGATACCAGGAGCTACATCCAGAACACTTTCTTTTCCAGCCTCCTGCCAACAACTGACACAGCCAGTACACGTCCCAAGATGCTGGCACTTCATGTCTTTATTTTCCTTCAGAAATAAAGATATTTCAACAACATGAACATCTGGACTAGAACAGTGTAATTGGAAAGTCCGGTGAAGATTTAATTTCTGCTTGGCTAGATGCTTCCCAGGATACTGTGATTAGTTTGTGATTGGTATCTCTCTGGGGAAACATAACAAGTTTCATCTTCCTAATTCCTTTCATCCAACAGATTGAGTCACAGTCAAGAAATTACCTGATGATTAGTTGTTCCACAACTTGATAGTTATTGCCTATGTAGGATTTCTCTACAGCTGGATCACATAAACCATTTCCTCCTGCCATCCAACTTCCATATCCCCCTAAAACATCCTCCTAAAATGTACCTAAAACAATGTATATTATTCAAAGCTTAATTTTCTACGAAGGTGAAACATGAAGTCAACAAAACCTGCTAGGAAGTCTGACTACTCTTGATCTACTGGTGTACATAAGGTGATCAAATATTACAACAGTAGGTATCAGTACAGAGTCTAAAAAAATATTAGGAAGGTCTGCTTATATATCCATGACTAATTTGTATAGATGTAGTAATAATAATACAACTGTTCCCTATAGTATCATTTAACAGACTGTGCTAACACAGCATCTTCTTCATATTCTTCCAGCAAAAGGAATCTTTCAGGAGCCCAGTGGTTGTTGTGTTCACCCTGTGAATTACCAGCACTCTGTCAAGACACCATTTCTCTTTCACCATCCTTTTTTCTTCCCATTGGCCTCCAAATGAAACTTTCCATCTGCATTTATGTGTCCCTAAAATGTCTACACAAAATCCACAACCCAGATAATTCTCACCTTCTGTTGACTGATTTCACAGCATGTAATTTGTACATTTTCTCACTTATGTGTATATCATCTTTGATATCTAGATTGTTCATGCCTTTCTCTAAGGAATACCTGTACAGTTCCCTGTGCTCAGCTGATTTTGATTCAGACTTATCACCAAGTGAAAGCAGAAGGTTTAGAACATTGGTGAACTCCTCAAACTACCTTATTTTCTTGTATTCATAACTGTCTATCAAGTAGAAGATATGACTTGAAGTTCGGTGAAATGTGTCAGTAGTTATGAATGTACACCTTAAGTCTGGTAACAAATTCTATGTTTCTGCAACTTCGTTCACATAGGTTGGTTTGCGAAACAAACAAACAAAACAATAACATATAAATAAAATCTCATTCATTTAATTTTCCAGCCTCCTCTTTGGAATCTCCCTGATTACATCCTCCACTGTTCAGAGATCAATGCTGAGACATTGTTTTAGTATCATTAATCCTATTTTGCAAAACTCTGTGTGGTTTAGAAATGCACATAGAAATGCACATAGAGATAATGGTCACCTGCCACAAATTTCTCTCTCTCAATTACTATGCCGTTATGAGGCATGTTCTCACCCCTTTAGCATTTATTTTCGCAGGGATTCAGGTGTTACTTTTCTTGTTTGTTTGTTTGTTTGTTTTGTTGTTTATTTCCTGGATAACACAAGTTCCTCTGTAACTGCAGTCAGTAATATAACTTCTTTCATTTCATGCCATCCCCCTCAACAATTCAAAGAGATTCCAGATTTCAAGCTGGAGAAAATTATTGCTATTTTTTTTTTATCAATCATTGTTGAAAAGATATATGAATATGCTTCAGCTTCCTCCTTAAAAAATAAAAAAATAATAAAAAATAATGATTTTAAATTTCATAATGAAAAAGAATCAATTGCTATCTATATCTTGTTTCTTGTTAGCCAGAAATGTTGAATGTCTCTATTGGATTGAGAACAAAAAGAAAAGCAATAGAGAAGATGCTTTACTTACTACTAATACTGTAAGTGCATTAGGTACCATAAGCAACACTCTTCAATTTTAGGATGCAGGTTCAAAGTACTTGGAAATGTATGTTATAATCACATATTCAGAGAGACCAGCTGCAGTGTCCTCATATTTACTGACCCTAGGTTTGCTTTCCTCTTTTTCTCTACTCAGTATTCACAATGCTATTAGCATTTTAACAAATAATAATTAAGATAAAATTAGATACTCTGTTCACATCTACAGGGAAAAAAAAAATTACTCATTTAGACTGTCTTAAAAAATGTATCTATACACAGGGAATCTGGACACTGTGTTTGATGTCAGCTTCTCTCTATAGTGGCATTATTGCTACTGATACAGCAGCTTGAATTTGGTTAAATATGGCAGCCAAAATATTTATACTGACAGACCTGCACAACTTTGGCTTTAGAGCAATGAACCATATTCTGTTTGTTAAACAGAACTGGAATATTTTGGACTCTAAACATAGGATTTTGAAAACTTGGACTTGACTAATGCAATTATAATGTCCATCCGTTTGCCAAATTAACTGTGTTGGCCACCCAGTACTCAAAACAACTTTTTCAGCAAAATGTCAAGCAATAAAATCAAATGCCAAGACAAAAGTGCTAGAGGGTGTCAAGAGACAAAAAGCAATTAAAGTTCCTATTAATTATATTATATGACTATTGTATTACAATTACATTAAAGGTTTATAAATAGCACAAAAGTCTGCAAGACCAAAAGAATTCCAATGCAAACACCACATGCCCACTTAATCCTCTTTAAAGTGGGATTAGACATCTTTTGATGGACTTTGGTCAGCTGTTCTTAAAAGTAGTGACATAGTTGTGTCTTAGTTAAAGGTTCAAGTAGATAATGCATCAAATCCTGACAGTGACTAATGACAGGTAAGTTTCTGCTTCAGTTCCACCTTCTCTCAGTGGGTATTGCTAGAGGCTAACTATAAAAGGTGCTTTTCTGAAGAACTGTGCTTGTAGAAAAATGGTGCAGTGCAGAAAAATAAGCAGACACCTTCCTAAAACACCGTCTACTTCATCACATGCTTAAACTCACAAGTACAACCATCAGAAAGCCTCAAGTCACAGGAATCCATATGTAAGATAAAGTCTGGTGAAATGATCTGTGTTGAGAATTTCTGAAAGCAGTAAGGATCTGCTGAGGGCCTGCAAACATTCTAGTCACTGTTATAAATCCATGAGAGGTAAACATCACCATCAGCATTAATTTACTGTACAAAAAGCAGGCTGTGTTCTCCATTGCCATGTTTTAAGTTCAGACCACCAATGAACAGGAGGCGGGCAGCTACTCCTGCAACAATGCTTATATGGGGCAACTGTTACCTGGTTTTGCAGAGAATTCAAACAGAGGGGAAGGGGAAGGAATTAAACATGTTATTCATTGGGATACTACCCACATTTTTTTCCCAGATTTACCATGGAAAAGTGGTATGATACGTAACTCTTTGGACACATTTTTGTACATTGCTGGGGAGATGGTTGCTTTCTGCAGCCTTAATGCCACAGATGATGTGAGCATACACAATAAAAAGCAAGTTCCTCTGAATGGCAACTCTTTCAGAGACTTTACAATTTGTTTCATTTGAAAACACTTAAAAAAAAAAAAAAAAAAAAAAGCCTATGCTAACAGCAAAACTACTCGGTTTACCAAGAAATTGTAAATCTTGTGAGGCTTGGACCAGATGAACTCCAAAGGACCCTTCCAACCTAAACTATCCTGTGATTCTGGGAAAAGAACTTGAAAGTGACGTTTCCATGCACTCAAGCCACAGAGGTTATGAAGAACTTCTGCTTCAAAAATGTACAGTTATTTCCAAAGATTTTGTTGTTGTTGTTTTGGATCAAAAGCTTGCCCCACCATTATTTAATCACCCACAGACTACACTTATATCTGAGTGACTACCAGGAACACTACAGATGCTCCCATTCCCAGCCAGACTCTGCTTTGCCCAAACAACTTCTGCAGACACTTCACTCATAAAATTCTGCACTGTGAATTTGTTGCACATGACTCTGTGGTCAAGGCACAACAATCCCATGACCTGACTTCATCTAGTTCCATTAGCTTTACCCATTTTACTCTGTTTACTCTCCTCCCAAATCCAAGCACTTTCACAACCCCTCCAAATGGCAGCCCTTTGTTAAGTAGGATATTACTGTAAGAGACAAGTATGCCTTATTTGCACAATTGCACAGGACAGTCTAATGTGTTTAGAAGTTTCCAGAAGTGGGTTAGTGCACAGATGGAGTACCATATCTATAGCTGTTGTTAGATCTCAGTTCTTTCAAAGCACCTGTACAGAAGCAACTAGGTCCATGAAGGAACTGAGCAGAATTTCACACTCCCACCTCCTCCTTTACCTACTTTCATTCCTGCATAAGGAACCTGCCCATCCTCCTGTCCCTCTTCTGAGACCCATCATCCTTCCTCCCTCACTTGAGCTGAAATTACCGGATTAGTTGGCGTAATCACAAACACCCCAGAGAACTCTACTTAATGTTCCTAAGCTAAGTCCTTAACATTAGTTCAGCAAAAGTTTTTTTAAAAAGATAGCAAGGTAAACACATTTTTTGAAATCTTGATTAAATTTATTTATGCAAATCAGCTTTCCAAATTTGTTATATACTCTCTCTCAACATTCATTATCAAATAGCATTTAATCAAAAACTAATCTAAAAAAATCAGGTGTTACCAATAGAGTTGGAAATCTTCAAAACATAATTTTAAATATAAACCTATGTGCACCTAATATCATGCCCCTACCTCTGAAGGCTGCTAGAAATTACTATTATCCATTGTGCATTCCCAGTCAATAGGGTACTTCACGTCAAAAGTGAGTTCATGACTTCAAATATTTAAAAATGTAAAAGCAGCTGGAGCAGATGCTCACAGATTCTGCTGTGTCATAGCTAATTTCTCCACAGTGCAGCTGTTGATGCTCTGACCCATTTACTGGAAAACAGTAAACTGGTGTTCACAGAAACTGATAACGTGACTATTCCTTTTAAGTTTAGAAGTGCATCAATGAAAGCCTCAGAGTGGCTGATTCCACCAACAGAAAGGGGAAAGGGGAAATGAAAAACCTATATGTATACTAACACTCCTATTGCCTCAGGTGGACCTTTCCAGACATTAGACTCAGAATTTCCATGCTTGTGCAACCACCTACTTTTGTCTATATGGGGCAACAGAGCATGTCGGCTTCTAAGAGAGCTGCTATACTTCCATCTCAATGACATGTCAGCCAACTCATGTTCTGTTTTTTCCTTTTTCTTTGTCTACCATTATCTTTCTATGGAAAGTAAGAGTCAAAAAGAAGAGCTTAAGAAAATATATCATTTTTAATTGTAGTCTATTATCATCAAATCTGCAAAAGGTTCTGCAGCTTCGATGGCACAGAAAAGAAATAGGTTCATCTTTTTTTGTTACCAAGAATCTCAGATAGGAATGGGTTGAATAATATTAAGAGAACATACTTTATGAACTTTATGGATTTTTTCTCAGTATTTTTCATTTTTTCACGTTCTTGAAAACCCAAGAGAAAAATACCAGTTTGTATTGAATAATTCTTTAATTTGTTATCAATAGATTATTAGCAAAGACCTTATTTCATTAATTGCAGAGATCTAGTTCAGATATTTAGTTGAATTAAACAGGAACAGTGGAATTCTGATGATCAAACTTGACAGATAAGAAAATTGGGGTGGTACCCTAGCAAAGACAAGTGCCATCTTCCCTGTGGAACAATACAGTTTTGTCAAACTTTGACAGGACTTATTAAAATATTGAATTATATGAAAAAGTCAAATTAGCATCTCCATTCTCTTCCCTCTAAGTTTTAATTGTTGTAGTAGCTAAACCAATGGGAACAAATATCTTGAGAGGGAAAAAAAGCGAACATTTTTTACCTTCATGTCTTGAACCAGTAACTCAGTATGTGCATTTCCTGCAGGACATAATCCCAAATATGAAAACAAGACATCATCCATAGTCACAAGAGCTCCATGTCAGAGCTCATGAATGTCTAACGAGAAAGGCACAAACACACCTGAGAGAGAAGTCTGACAGGAGAATTAATCATTTCTTCTATTTTTCCACTATTTTTCCCACATCTGTGATTGTATATCTAGTGTTTTATCTCTTCTTGTACACTTCAGTTTTCAAATTCTGCCGAATAGTGGATTGTCTTTTGTGTGTGAAGTAGCTAGACTAATGGCTCATCATATAGAAGGGTTTTAAACCTACTTTAATACTAATAATCAATGCAATCTCAGTACAATATCAAGTACAACTACTTAAATAAACTTGCTTTCTGCATCTACTTACAAGTAGATGGTCTGCTAAGAACTGCCCTCTAAAAGGCCAAATCCAGTTTGTTTTGCAACATGACCTTCAAGCTTTTGACCAAAAAACAAACAAGCAAAAAAACAAACAACTTATTGCACTCTACAGGTACCTCAAAGGAGGCTGTAGCTAGGTGGAGGTTGGTCTATTCTCCCACGTGCCTTCTCCCACGTGCCTGGTGACAGGACGAGGGGGAACAGGCTAAAGTCATGCCAGGGGAGGTTTAGGTTGGATATTAGGAAAAGCTTCTGTACTGAAAGGGTTGTGAGGCATTGGAATGGGCTGCCCAGGGAAGTGGTGGAGTCACCATCCCTGGAGATCTTTAAAAGACGTTTAGATGTAGAGCTTAGGGATATGGTTTAGTGGAGGACTTGTTAGTGTTAGGTCAGAGGTTGGACTAGGTGATCTTAGAGGTCTCTTCCAACCTGGATGATTCTGTGATTCTGTGAAAAAAAAGCAAGCTGTCATCCTCGAAGACAGAGAGCTTCTTGTGTTCCACAAAATATTTTATTTCAGTGACTTCCTTAGGATTGTATTTAACAGACCTTAAGATTTGTCCACATATGTTTAAAAGTGGTTAGACTTCATAACATGGAATTTTATTGGAAAGAATGAAGGACAAGGCTCTTGCTGTCTATGATCAGATGCCAGCAAGAAGGAAGAATGATTGGGACTTGCTTTAAACTGCAGCTGGTAAATATACTGATAAATAGGTTTCCAGGTGATGAAAGAGTGTTGCAAGGTACATACAGACTAGTTTTCAGAGAACAACAGAAGCCAAGATAAGAATTTTTAATTTGTTTGTTCACACTGTAAGAAATCAACCTGTTCCTTAGATTGAGTTTTCATGGAGTTCAAGATGTCACATTGGAAATAAGAGCAAAGATGCAAATTTGTGAAATGGGTGAAATTCGTGAAATTTGGAGCAAAGATGCAAATTTGTGAAATTGGTGAATTGGAAAGATGGTTGAATTGATGCATGAAAATGAGATATGATTCTTTTATTTAATTCTATGTCTATTTTAAATTTATATTTTTATTTTATATTTTTAAAATGTACTTATTTATTTCCACATTTTTCAGAGCAACTCTGCAACAATATAATGTAAAATGAGTATGTGGTTATATGTGCTTGTGCAATACCACCAACTCTATACACACAAAGCTGCAAAAGATTTGAATAAAATTTAAGCACTTTGAAGTAATATTCTACTACTGTTAAACAGCATCTTTGAGAACTTTGCAACATCCATTTGCACAACTGTTACCTTTTCTATCCTCTACTCACATGTGATTTCTCATTTTGGTGCCTTGGGGACCTACTAAGCTTCTGGATATAGTAAGATGGAAACATCTACAAAACAAACACCCTCTTCTCAGGACTTCAAAATTGGCCTAGAGAGGACACTGCATTTTAGTGAATGTGAATATAAACTAATGAGACAGTGTAAGGAAATGGTACCTGAATTTGTAGCTCTTTGTTAAAGTACTGATAAAGGAGAATTATGCCAGTTTATCCTCTCTACCTCCAAAGTATTTGAAGAATTCACCTACTAGAAATAAAAGGTGTGTGCCCATTTTCCAGATGAGTTCAGAACACTGTCTTCCTTGCATTCAGGATAGCAAACAATTAATCTGATGATTGAAACCAAGTGTTTTCTGCCCCAATTTACTACATCAAACAATTATGTCACTTTACCATTCTAACAAAACTGGACATCAGAAATGAGCAAGATAAAAATGCTGTTCTCTACCATGATACCTTATGACAATGCAAAACTGCATCATACAGAAAGACTTAGGCTGGTCAGCTACCTTCCTAAACAAATGGGAAGAGATTTCATTTTAATGGAAATATACTACCAAAAAAAATAGTAAAAACACTCTATATTGGCAAGAACAGTGATACTAAATGTGCCAAGTACTGTAGATACAGCCCTGGACCCAGTGAAGAAAGCAAATTGCAGAAATTCTTCTAAAAAAGAGGATTGCAATGACTGTTTTGAAAGGAACAGATGAGGAGAGCATGAGAAAGGACAGTTACACCATAGATTTCAGTTCTGAAGTTGTGTCTCACATGAGCAAAACTTGCCATTATTTGAAGCAGAAAATATTTTATGAGCTGACAAATGTAGAAATAGTAATCAATAACAGCCTGGAGGTCTCTACGCCATAATTCAGATATCTGCAAGTGATGGCTAAGAAAGGTAAACCAAACAATAGAAGGAGAAATTCACTATGTTTCCACTGAAAGATGTTCAGATTTCTACAGGCAAAAAGACAGAAAGCCACTGGTTTAAATTGTTATCTTTAGAAAGAGACAAATAAAGGGTAACAGTATACATCATTTTATATTACCGTAATTCACAGAATCACAGAATCACAGAATTTCTAGGTTGGAAGAGACCTCAAGATCATCGAGTCCAACCTCTAACCTAACACTAACAGTCCCCACTAAACCATATCCCTAAGCTCTACATCTAAACGTCTTTTGAAGACTTCCAGGGATGGTGACTCCACCACCTCCCTGGGCAGCCTGTTCCAATGCCTCACAACCCTTTCAGTAAAGAAGCTCTTCCTAACATCTAACCTAAAACTCCCCTGGCGCAACTTTAGCCCATTCCCCCTCGTCCTGTCACCAGGCACGTGGGAGAACAGGCCAACCCCCACCTCTCTACAGCCTCCTTTAAGGTATCTGTAGAGAGCGATAAGGTTGCCCCTGAGCCTCCTCTTCTCCAGGCTGAACAAGCCCAGCTCCTTCAGCCGCTCCTCGTAGGACTTGTTCTCCAGGCCCCTCACCAGCTTCGTCGCCCTTCTTTGGACCCGCTCAAGCACCTCGATGTCCTTCTTGTAGCGAGGGGCCCAAAACTGAACACAGTACTCGAGGTGCGGCCTCACCAGAGCCGAGTACAGGGGGACGATCACCTCCCTAGCCCTGCTGGTCACACTATTTCTGATACAAGCCAGGATGCCGTTGGCCTTCTTGGCCACCTGAGCACACTGCTGGCTCATATTCAGCCGACTGTCCACTATCACTCCCAGGTCCTTCTCCGCCTGGCAGCTCTCCAACCACTCATCTCCCAGCCTGTAGCTCTGCTTGGGGTTATTACGCCCCAGGTGCAGGACCCGGCACTTCGCCTTGTTAAACTTCATGTAATTAAATCAATGTCATTCATATTTTACTATCCCTTCCTTAGACTGCCAGGAAATCAAGATCACATTATTGAGGGTTTTGTGGTGATTTTTATTTTTCAAATTTTATTTATTGATTTTCAGCCTCCACAACCTTCCCATTTTCTTAATTTCACATGACCAAAGCACTGTCAGAAAAATGTACATGCTCCTTCTTTTACACTCCCATGGCTCCTAGCAGTTACTTCTATAGGTCAAATTTTCACCTAGATGCCCCTCGACAATATGGCAAATTTGTTATTAATAAGAGAATGTCTAGTGCATATTGGTCTTTGCAAAAATGCACCTCAACAAGTCCTAAATATTTTTTAAATTTGTTTGTTTGGGAGGAAGGAGGAGTCTGCTCTAGCCAACTCCATGAAGTGCTTTCTGACTCTCACTTGCTACTTTTCTGCGAACTCTTCCTAAATTTGCAGTTTGGAGGTTTTTGACTAAAGCCAAATTCTGCCAAATTCAGAAAACATGCCCATTAAAGCTCAATGTTACTAGTACTACAGACATTTGCAGAGCAAAAGTTCCAGGCAGAACCCAGAACATCAGCTACAAGCTTCTGATTTGGCAATGTGCTCCTGATTATGGGACATCTATAAATAAATGCATCTAACAATGCAGTGACATTAGCTTATTACTGTTAAGAACAAACATACTGAAATAAATGGATAGCCACATGAATACCCACATAACCTAGGTGATTTTTGTAATTACAAAGAGAACCAGATTTTGTGCTTATTTATTTTATAACACCTGACCAAGCAAATTCTGGTGAAATCAGCATTATTGAAGTTGGGTAGTGACATAAGACTGGAACATCCGTCCACTTCCAGCTGTCTGAAAATGAAAATATTAATATCTAATGTATGTTAATGTATTATTTGCACTGGAAATAAAATAAAGTAACAATACACTGAAGGGTTTTGTGAATTCCCTGGTAAGAATATAATAAAAAAGGAATAGAAAAGAATAGGTTCCTTTCCCTGACAGCCAAGACAAAATAGGCTGTAAGCAGAGTAGGAGAAAGCAGGAGATGGCCTACAGCAAAATTTCCAATGTAAAAAATATTACTAATTCTCTACTAATAAAATTACCAATATTATGTTTCCAATTTCTCCTTTAGTGTAGATTACTACACATGCAATTTAATGTATTTTAATGTATAAGGATTTTTTAAACACGTTATAATTCCTTCCTCAGGCACACAGTAGGACCAAAACAGAGTTACATTACCATTAACTGGAATTCTCCTCATACATTGATACCTTGCCTCCAGAGCTATAGTCTTCCAGTTGTGTTTCATAATGCACAGGGTCCAGAATAGTTAAAAAGCAACCAGCCTAGGAGGGAGCTGCACTTTGGTGCACTAAAAGTCTGACTGAGGCACAATGCACTGAATCCCCTAATTCTCCTCAGCTAGCATGGAACAATGCAACTCAAAGGACATAGGAAAGGAGGAAAGGAAATGTAGACATAAAATACTTTGAGAAGTCCAACTATGGCAATCTGTATTTTAATCTACACAGTACAACGAACACACTGGGAGTGAGCTTCCTTTTCAGAAGGGAACTGCGAGTCAAAAAATAAAAGAGAGGGTTTCCCTCCTTTCATAGGCATACTGACCACCTTACAAGCTCTGCCCGAAAAGCTCATAACAATTACGGCATTGGAAATTTAACTGATATAAACCAAAAATTTTGCTAATGTATATGAGTAGTTTGAAAATTGCTGTAGCTTAACCATGAAAGATATAGCAGAGACTGACCAGCTAGAGTCAAGGGTCCTGTCACACCATTAGAGACTGGTCATGCCTACCAAAGCCAAGTGGAACATTTCCATTTTCTTCAGCTGGCTTTAAATTCAGCACAAGAAAAGCACCCAAAACATTTTTGGAGTTTTAAACTTCCCGAGATATTAAATTTCCTGGAGAAGAGAAGGCTCTGGGGATATTTTCTCAGTGTGTGTAAATGCTTGATGGGAAGGAACGAAGAAGGAGCCAGACTCAGCAGTGCCCATTAACAGGACAGGAGGCAATGGGTACAAAGTAAAACACATTAAACCCCACCTGAACAGAAGAAAACACTTTTGTTTGTTTGTTTGTTTGTTTTTAATTTTACTTTTTTATTACTGTGAGGGTGAATGACACAGGTTGTCTGGAGAGGTTGTGGGGTCTGTCTCTGGAAGTACTCAAACCCAATGAACATGGCCCTGGACATCCTGCTCTAGGCAACCTGGCTTGAGGAGGGGAGATGGACCAGGTGATCTCAGAAAATCGCTTCCAACCTCTACCACACCGTGCGGTTCTGAGCTTTATAGCTCTGATAGTGTGCTGGATTCACAGATGATACATTCACCAATTATGATCTTCCACGATACCTTTGTAAATCTAAAATAGCTCCACTGATTCTATTGACTTACATGAGTGCAAGGACACATTTTTTCCCCTCAAAAATAGTTTGTGCTATTTCTAAATAAATAAAAATACCACCTTTCTTTTTCAGACATGGAGTTGCTAAAGTAATAGAATGGTAAACAAGCAGTAAAGTACACTGGTTCATCTCTGTAGTACAAGTTTCTATATGATGCTTTTTATCTGTCATTATAATGTGATACTATCTTCGCATGTATTCAAAGACCTGAGAAAAAAAAAGTTGATGCAAATCATTTCAGCACATAAGATCCAGAAAACAGAGGCTGAAGAGACACTATTCTGCTACAGTGTTAAATAACACTCAGACATTCTGCATGCTGACTACAAGAGGTTATAATAAATGCCATGGTTCTAGGAAATAATCCAGTGCCAGCTATCTACCAGACATCTTTTAGTAGTGTTCTGAAAGTAGTCTAATTTATTTGATTTTTCACAAATATATATATATATATCTTGGAATAACAGAATTTCTGCTCTACTTGCATTTGTATCTTTAAAAAGCCACACAAATATTTATCATCAAATAGCAACTAATCCTTTGCATTAGCGAGAATTTCTTCACCTTTATATTTTAAAACACGCATTTAAAGAAAAAGTAAATGAATAACCATTGCTTCACTGTTGAAGAAAAAGACAAGCCTACACAGTCTGTTTTGAATGAACTAAGAAAGCTCCTACTTGTTTCCTCCTCTATAAATGCCTGTTCTGTCCCCCTGAGGTTCCCTGCTCCCCTGCAGCACTGACACACTTGCCTTGCCCCAGCTAGCCTGCTGGAGCTGGGCTTTGTTTTCCAGACTACACTTTCCTCTGATTTCCTGCAAGGATGAGATGACCTGTTCAATAGGCATAGATTTAATTCAGCACACGAGTGCACACTAATCATGTCATTCAACCACATCGAGCCACAGCCTCCTCTCTGTGCCACATTAAATGCTAGAGGATCTCCTCTGGCACGTGGGAGGCAGCGTCTGACACTGGTGTGCTGAGCTGCCACTGGGAGCTAAAGCAAGGTGGTGCCACTCCTTCAGCCCTGAAAAAAGGAGCCAATTTTGTGAAAAGATTAAATTTAGTAAGCAGCACAGCTAAGTATTAAGTACATAATACTTCAATCCACCTGAACAAATATTAATGATTTTGCAAAGAGGCTTAATCAACATCCCTTAATTTTCTAGGTACAAATTTTACACCATTGCTGATGGTCAATTGCTCTGCATATGAGAACCAGCTGGAATTTTACAGTTCCTTCTCTGTGTTAGTAGGCCAGGCATGCTGGAGCTTGCAAAAAGTGTATAGCTTTGCAGGAAAAAATCAAAGCATCATGAAGAAAAAAAGGGGAAATCCCCTTAATCGTGACTATAAAATTAAAAGTTTCTGTAAGCTACCAAAAGAGATCAGTGCATCAGAAACCCATTCATTTTATGAAAATTAACATTTGCATATCTGTATTCTAATCATTTTATTCAAAATCCCTTTCTGAATCACAATAACTTCCTTATATGCACTCTCTCCATGATTGCTAGCAACAGAAGTTGCAGCTGATCGGATATAGTTCTGTGCTTCTTACATCTACTTAAAATACTTGTGCTAGAGTTCAGATTTTGCTACAATGCACCAAAAAATATCAAATGTCCCATTTCAGAAAAAAGTACATGTAAAATCACAACCTGTGGATTTGATATAATGGCTTAGACTTTAGCCCCCACTAAAACCTGTTGTGATAGGTTTAAATAGTTTGGGATTAGATCTGTAAGTGTCTGCAATGTCATGAGAAGGACAGTGATAAGAATAGATCTATTTTCTTCCTGGAGATCAGTCTTTGGTGATAGAAATTATTACTGTGCAAGACAGTGGTACAAAGATCACTTCTGGGCTTAAGAAGTCAGCTAGTTTGTTAAAAATGTACTCGCTTCATTAAAAAAATTACTTACATAACAGTTATTGGAAGTGATGCCTTAGTGTCAATATACTAACTAATAGGAAAGTTACCATAAAAAGATTTGCTGACCAAGCACCAATTGTCTCAGCTACTAGGACATTGTCAGTCCTTCCACAATTCACTTAAAATAAATGAACTTGTCCTTGTACATCTTAAGCCAAGTCCATGGGCTAAAGCGATACTTTACAGAGTCAGTAGGGGAGCTTAATTTCTCCCTGTTTTGTATCAGTGCCTATCACCACACAATGCATTTTCCTCTGCACAGAAAAAAAAAAGAATATAATGATCTCTTGCACATACCTTCTCAGATAGGCTTAAATTGCACTTGGAATAGAAAAGAAAGTGGACTCTGCTTTCCAGCTTCAAACAATTCTCCTTAGGAAACTCCCACAGATCTAAGAGGCATGCTTTGGTAGCTTGACTAAATTCTGTGTTGAATAGCTTGTCTGTAGCTGAAACATACACCCACATTGGCCAATTCTTGTGCCTGGGAAGGTTGTAGCTGCTTTTAGCCCATTAAGGACAACAGAAAATACAATGATAACTCACATGCATTGCCATTCCTATTGGTATCAGCATTGACCTTCACGCAGGACAAAACAGAACAAGTTGTCTGAGTGTTATCAAGCAAAGATATGCAGTTTGGTCAGAAGGTGCATGTCTGGTCTTTCTATGTTTTAGCATACACGAAGAATCAAAGTCAAACCTATAATTATTTTGCTATCACATTCCATAATACCTGTTCTTCCCTGAATTAAATATTTAAAAAATAAATAAAAATGTGCTGAAATTCTTGAAGTGTTGAAAATGTTGTCAAAAAATGCACAACATTGCTGGACTGCCCAATTCTTAAATGATGAGGTGGGCTGAAATTCAGTTCCTAGTGCCTGGCAGTGTGATTGGCTTTCACCAGTCTCTTAGCATAACTGCTTAACGTCAGCACCAGGCTTAAAAATTCAGCACTTTCCATTCCTATGTGACACAGCTGATACTCATTGCAGTAACTGATGGAAAGATTAATTTCACAGTTCTAGCTACCTGCAAGTTTGGTATCTAATCTAATCACCTGGCCTCCCTATGTACAAGGCCTCCTGTGGGAAGGAACATGCACCTCCACAAGGCAATTCATCTTATGTATTCCAGCCACCTCTGAGCACCAAGCACCCTCTGGATGTGTCAGTCCCTTTCACTGGCTATTGAGAGAGCCTAAGTGATGATGATGTCCATACTACTAAATGAAACATGAGAGGTAAATGAAACAGTAAGTGCCAACAGGCTCAAACACTGGTGCGTAATCCTCCACACAGTTCAAGTGTTAGCACAACTCATGGCAGCCCCTTGGCCTGCACCAGCCAGCAATCTTTGATGCAATGCCAGGTGTGGTTTGGGGGACAGGACTGATCAGGAATCATTCCCAATCAGCCATCTGGAGGCAGACAGTGTTTCAGGGGAAGGGCAAGAGAGCTTGGCCATGTATTTGTGAGCCACAAGTGGCACCTAGCCCCAGGGCCACAGGACTGTCCCCTGTTTCATGTAGTAACATATGTAAAGCCACTTCAGACTACAATTCCAACTTCTATGTGTCTAAAGCCATGCTGAATTAATCCATTCTGAATTACTCAAAACAAAACAAAAAAGCTGTGAAGCCTGCTTGCTCGTCACTGTGAATGTCTTAAGCACTGTGTATTTTTACTCTTTATGCCAGCTGTCATTACATCAAACCCTGCTCTTTTCATTTTTTTCTGGCTTTGTTATCACACCAGCAGAAGAAAGAAAGAAGGATCTAAAGAACTCAGCCCTGAGACGCAACACCAAGGATGCCATAGCTACCACTGCCTGGACAGTTTTACCCTCCCAAGAGGCTGGCAGAAGCAGTCCATCATCTGGTGTGAGGTACGACAAATAGCAGGAAGAAATAGCCATACATGTTGCATCTCACAAAAAAATACTAAAACTCAGTGAAAGACATGGGTACAGGCCTCAGTTTTTCTCAGAATTTATGATTGATTGTCCAATAGTAGGGACAGTTACACAACAAACCCTAATTAGCTGCTCTCCCAATTATAACCCATCTGTGTTTGGTCAGATGCCATCACCTAAGCAGATGCTAGATCCCGTGATACAGTTCTAAGAATTGAGAACAAGAGAACAAAAAAGTTATTTTCAGAAACTACATAAATGGCAGAACTCAACTTTGAACCCTTGAGCAAGAGTTGTGGTCACTGAGCCCACTGACCACGATCAGCTCAGACCTTGAACTGAAGACACCAAGAGGGCAGGATATAGCTGAAACACCTCTAACTCAGTGAGTACTTGACATTTCCACCAAACTGGCCTGGAGAATAAATGAAGGTCCTACAGCCACCACTGCATCTAGCTTCCACTCTTCACACTTTCAATGGAATTTAGCTATCTTGTCAATGGGACTTCAGTCTACTCCCTCAGTCCTTTGGTTCCCAGGAACTGTCCACTTAAAATATTGTGGGGTTTTGATTTCTTTTTGTTTGTTTATTTTTCAATTAGTTTGTTTTGGTTTTGGTTGGTTGTGTTTTTGTTGTTGTTGTTGTTTTGTTTTGTTTTTAAGGCACTTTAAATGAACTAGGCGAAAACAGTTTAGAAATAGATGAAAATAGACAAAATAGACAAGTTTTCAAAATAAGTTTGTAATTTTTTTTTTTTTGAAGCTTATCAAGAGCTATATGTGGTGTGTTCATTATCAATTACGTACTGGCATCAGATTAATAGCACTGGAAGCTAAAAAGTTTTGATAAAAATAAGAACATCAAAAAGGCAATACCAGTGTAAACTTCACAGTGTGCTGTACCAGAGCTGTACCTTAACTGTAAGCAGACGCATTAATGCTGTATGACAAGTTCAGTGTCAACTTGCCCATTCACATTTCTCGACCTTCGCAAAGACTCCCAATAAAAATAACAAATTCATAGGAACTCTTGAGATGTGAGTGCTTCCCTGTTAACATTTGGATGGAGAATTCCCAACTAAATTTACAAGCAGTGCATTACAAAAACATACTTCAGAAGATCAGGTTTTCAAACTCTGCCAGCATGGTCAAAGATTCAAACAGAGGTTTGAACTCCACTCATCTCTTATCCCTGAATTACCAATTCCCTGAGCCAACTAATATGCACGGAAATGTTGTGTGGTTAACTAAAAAAAAAAAAAAAAAAAAAAAAAAGTATTTGAATTCTCATTTCTCCTCAGTTGGAATTAATCTACTTGAGTAACTTAATAAGGTTTCATAAAATGGGATCGTTTGTGTAACGTCTAACACAAATATTAATAAACTCCTATGGCAGCAAAATCAGTGGATTACAAAACATCTTCCTGAATTTTATCATAAAACATGGCATTTCAAGCAGTTACATTTACCTTTATACTCTCTAAGACGCTTTATACAGCAGAAAAGTTATGAAACTACACGGAAAAATCTCAACATTTATCTAATAAAGAAATGGATGCATATTCTGCTTAATTTCAAGAATAGATTCCACCACAGCCATCGCATATTTGATGCACATCCATAATCAATGTGAAATGTTATATACAATGCATCTAGATACTGATTAACCCAAAATTCCACCTCTTTAACCCTATTTGCAACAAAGCCAAAATGCTATAAAACCAAAAGCTAATCACCTGTATTAAATGACAATATTAAATTACCTGTATCCAGTTTCCTGTATAATTCTGTCTGACCTTTTGTAAAAGAACCTTGCTAGGTGACTGTTTTTTTTTTTTTTCTGGTCTCTGGAGTCTAGTGCAAGATTTCTCTTCCCTTAATTAAAGAAGAAGAATCGTAACTCTGAATCTCCATTTCTGGTACTACAACATACAGTTGAAAGTACAGTCTTCTTGAGATAGTGTTAGAAACACTGGTCTAAACAAATGTGAGGCAATTCTTTAATTTCTAGCAGTTTGGTCTAAAAAAACTATAGGAAGTCTGCAGAAAGTTTTCAGATTTTTTTAAAAAACATTTATAAGAAATATCTGTGTTTTCAGAAAAAAAAATGGCATAACTAAAATAAAATAGTCACAACTGAAGAATGAAAAATTTATGGTTATCAGTTTCCCAAAATATTTCAGGGAAGTCTAAATTCCTCTACCCAAATATTTCATTCCCTGACCAGTTATTTCAACAACATGTTTACAGAAAAGTTCATTTTCTTTCCAGATTTCATAATATTCATTAAAGGAACCCCAGAGTAAAACTTACATTGACATTCTTTGCAGCACTTTCCATCCACATATGCCAGGGCAGAATTAATTGGGCAATCAGAGAGGGGGCAAATCAAAGCTTCACACTGCACAGTACCATTCTAGAAGAATAAAAAGTGCTTAACTGGTAGTTATATTTAGCAAGAACAGAGATGTTCTCATACACAAGAACTTAAAATCTATTTTTAAATGCAATGAACTCTCTGTCAGTACCCAAAAAGCCATTTTACCGTGGTTCTTTTAATAACTACAAGAACAGAAACTATACCTTCCGATTATCATGCATAGACATTTAGACATATATGATGTATTCTTTGAGATGGCAATGATCAAAGACTTTTTTTAGAGGCAAATCTATTTAGAGGTAAAACATTCCGCCAATCAGCAGCAAATTGACATAATAGTGTAAAATAATGACCTCACAGAACAATACTCTACCTTTTGATTTTTATATGAGAGACAATACATTTCTAAAAGGTAATAATACTATAGCTGCAAGAAAAAACTGAAACAAAAATATGTAATGCATGTAACACTAAATTCAAAGCATTTTAGATAACTATCAGCCAGGTCTGATAGTATGGACTAAACCTTCTTTTCTTCAACCACAAAATCTTAAAAACAAAATTAATATCACTCCAGAAATATAAAGATCAAAGTAATATTAAGCTTAAGTAGAACCATTTAGCAATTATAGACAGCAGCAAATCAATCTAAGGTGCAGAAAGGACAGCCTTTCCATCAGTTACTAATGGCCTTTGGATTAGGCATTTAATGAGTCCAAATTGAATTAATGAGTTTTAAATGACTGGACAATAACAAAGATGCAATGATTTGGTGCTTGAAAGGATACTTGCATTATTTTGGAGTTCTGATACCTTTGGGAATCCTCCATCCATTTAAATTCTTTTTTGTTTGTGATATAATAGAGCATGCATATGACCCTGACATTTTACTCTTTATTGCTTTTGGAGATGTAACCAAAGACAACTAAAGGGAATCAGACACAAGGGATCTATTAAATCATTTGCTAAGAAAAAGGCTGTGTTTGTAGTGATAAAAACAGGTAATTAATTATCCAGAGAAACTGTTTGCAACTCAGTGCAGGGAAATAATGTGATAGCTAAGTGTATTGCATAGCATCTGCCTATACTGGCATGAAATCCAGGAGAGCTACACATGCTACCACTGCTGCAATATTAGGAAAATAAATTTATTAATACTATCCCTTCTATTTAGAACTTTTTTTTTTTTTCTCTCATTTTGTTGCTACTACTTAGCACACATTTATAAACATCCCTTACTATTTTGCCCCAGTAAACCCACAATCATAGGAAACACCAGGGTTCCTGGGTCTCTGTTCAAACTGTAGTCATACCATGCAAGTGCAGTTCTTACAACCATCTGTCCAGGATTCAAACTCTCTGTACGTCATGCCTTTTATTGTGCAGGTCCTTTCACAGTAGCATTGATCCAACTTGTTCATCCTCTGTTCAGCTTGGGACAACTGTATTTACAGTTCACAAAAAAGTTTGAAATTCACAAGCGATCACTATGTTAGCATAAACATGATTGAAACTGTCCCCCTTACTGTCAAGCATGCATGAAAATTCATTCAAAGATAATGACTATTGTCAAAAACAAAATGATTAAACCACCAGTCATTCAGAGATGGAAATTAAGAAGCAAGAAACAATGTGTTCCATCTTTTGATTATAACATCAGAGGCATCATGACAAAGTGAATAGGTCATGACAGAAAGTGAATAGATGAGTGTGGCCCCTGATCTTTATATGCGTGAAGTGACCAAGAATCTTGCTCTACATACATCTACAGATACTAAGCTATGCGCAAAAGACCCGAATCTGAGTAAAGAGGTCGGACTTGATGTAAAGCTCAAAACCAACATTAGTAATTGTTTCTCCACTTCAACTAACTCATTTTTATCATTTGTGTATCAAATTAGCCAGGTAACAGCATTCCTGCACACATCTAAAGACCTGACATCTAAAATCAGAAGACTAGTCTATGTTCACTGGAAGATGTGAATGTTTTTAGTGTTATCTTCTGTAAAATATATATATATATAAATAATATCAAGAAGACAATACTGCTTAGGGTTCTCCTTTCCCTATTTTGCAAAGATTTTGTCTGAGCACTCTGTCAGCTCAGGTTTAGAAAAGTCTTGAACCAATAAATCTTGCTGCAATAAGCAATATAAACACAGTAACCTATTTCAGACCAGTTTTATTGACTTGTTAGCCTGATAGATAGAGCCTGAATATGTATGAGTCCTTTCCTTGTTCAGGGATTTGGATTCTGTTTACTATTACAATATATTATTCTATAAAAATATTAAAAACCAAGAAAGCTCTCTGAACTGTGAATTTGTATGCATAGATAGTAGGGACAGATATATAAATGCAAACAGATATAAACATAATATGCATGGATGTTCTGTACACAGGCATGTACACATCCACACAGATGCACAAATAATCTAAAAAAAAAGAAAAAAAGAAAAACAGCAATTATAGCCTTAGAGTCCTCAGTTCTCCCATGCCGTGCCTTTTAGTAAATATTACCTTTGCTGATGTTTTGGCTAAAATGTCTTGCAGTTCCATAATTTTCTGCACAAGTCCGTGGAAGTCATTACAAGTTGGGCATGCTAGAATAACAAGATACGTATACTAGTAACAAAACCATTCATTTACAATTGGTTTGATCACATCAAAGTTGAAAACCAATACACTGAAACTCAAGGATTTAAGAAAGCTTGTAGGACAGAAAGTAGGTACAAAGCACACCTTTCATTTTATGGTATAAGAATTAAGAGACTTACTGCGATTAAGATCTGGGCATTGAGAAATAAATCCTTGAGGCATGACAAGTAATTGCACATCTTGCATTATGCCCTATGTGTAAGTGGAGAGAAAAAGCGAAAGGATGTATTATTTTTACCTGTCAAACTTATGTTTTCCATTTACCATGTAAAACATTAGAGCCCACGCAGAAAAAGTGCCTGATAAAAACAATATTTATGAATACATAGCTTCTTTTCTGGACCCAATGCAGTGATAGAAGAATAAAGAGAAAGCAAAATAGATAGATGTACATGTACAGGCATAGTGAATCGTTTTTAAAGACATAATATTAAATGTCAAGATGCAATTATGTGGCAAGAGTTTGGTTGTTTTGAATTCATTGTTATTTTTAGTTAGCCATTGCAGAAAAGCTTGAAAATGACCTTTAAAAGAAATTTGAAAAACAGTTGCACTTTCGGTTATTTTGAAACTCTCTTAAATAAAACTCAAATTTTTCACTAAGCTATGACTGTCAAAAAGAAATGCAGATTAAAGAAATTTGAGTCAGGAAAAACACATTCATGCAAACCTTTTATGATTTTGGTGTGAATGTTTTCATGAACATGCAGAGTGCCAAGAATCTACATATCTGCTACATAGCTGCAGAGTAACATATTGGCAAAGAATTTGGGAGAACGGGAAGCTTAGCATGAAATTCAAATATGCCATCTGGAAAGGACCCATTTCACCCAGAAGAAATCACATGCTTACAGGCAGAATTTACATGCATCCTTAGTTATTAAGATATAATTAACAGCCACTTTGCTGCTTTCCAAAAGCAAAGGCCAAATAGCCACCTTATCATATACGCTCCAGATGTCCCTTTCATCTATGATTCCCTCCCTGCATGTCCTAAATTCCCTCTTAGAAGTAAAAGCAAAATAATTCCAACATGCTTCAGCATGTTTATGAAGTGAATGTTTCAAGACACAAAGAATGCAATGCAAACTAAATGCAAAAGGCCACATTTCCTCTGTGTACACAGGGCATTCACTACAGATGTCGCAAAGTCCAAGCAAGAGAATTTTGACCTCAAGTGAGTGAATCAGGGTGCTTTAGAAATCTAAGTGACCTATGGAGAAGAGCAGGTGTCACTGAAGAGTAACTGAGAAGGTAAGTGCCATGACTACCCTTCTCCCTTAACAACAAAGCTACCATCTATGACAACTGGATGCTCCCCCATCCTATGCAAAGACCTGCAGTGATTAGTTAATAGTTGAAAAATAGGTGGGTATGCTTGAGACAGGACTCCATGTCAGGACCTCCCTCAGCAAGTATTCTGGAAGTCAGGAGCAAAGACCTCTTTGAAGAGAACATTGAAAAGCTCACAATATTCAATTCTCCTCCCTTCCTTCCTCAGCATCATCAAGTTCAAATTCACGTCAACCCAAGTTACAGCATTTTCATGAAAAGGAATAATTGCAGGGTCCAACCCTTTCAGGTTGTAAAGAGCTTAAAACATATCTTTCACTGAACACATGGGCAAGTATTCAAATCACTTAGATATTAATCAACAGTAAAGCCCCTCCAACTACTCACTACACATCAGCTGTGCTGTGAGCTGGACTCTGCCACTTGACAGGAACTCAGGTTAATTCTCATCTTCCCAGTGTAACAACCAGGAGCTGTGACACCTCACCTGCCTGGGCTGCCAAATCAGGAGTTCCTGGCTGTATGTGAGAGACTATTCACAGGCTCCAAAATAAATTACTGGTTCAAAATAAAGTAATTCTAGATATTAGGTGTCAGAGACTTTAAACAACACCAGAAATTAGATGGCCAGAATTGCACTCTCAGACTTAAGACATTAAAATTAAATGGGTAAAAATATACCCCAGTGTGAGTATGCCTACAGACACATTGTTTCAGTGGAGCAGTATTAGGTCCAAAATCAGATATAGGCAAAGAAAATCATTTCAATGAGTGGCTAATGATTTTGGGTACTTTGATCCTTCTGGACAACTCATTTAAGATCCACTCAAGCACCCTGATTTTCAGAAACAACTAAACAAGTGGATGTCAGAAAATCAGATGAGTGGAAGTTGTCACACACAGTATCTAAAAACATAGGCTCTCCAAAACACTAAGAATCACTGAAAGTACTCATCCTCTAGATTGATGTGTCTTCTGTACAACGTCACATTTGCAGATGCAGTTCAGCCATTTGTACGCTATTGTGCTGGAGAAATTACTTCACAAAGTATATTTTTGGCTAAATCAATGTTCTTTTAACAACTATCTGTATTTCTGCCAAACTCGTTTGTCTTTGTAAATGAGACAAATTTTTCCTTATATTTCGGTCCATTTTAGCCTTCTTGAAAAGTAACAAATGAACAAACAAAAAATACAGTCCTCTGAGTATTTATTTTTCAACACCAAATGAGCTTCTTCATGGTCACAACGAATTGTCAAAAAATATTATCAAGTCAAGAAGTGAGAAGGTACAAATAAACAAAATGAATATTTCTATATATATATTAATAATAAATACATAGAACAAATGAAGTGTGTCTGAGATCAGTTTAGGCAATGTGTTAATATTTTATGATTTTATTCTTGTATTCAACTGTTGCTGATTTTTTTAACCAGAAATACAATCTTGCTGCATGTTTAGCAGGTATTCTCTTGTCTTTTGGAAGAAAAAGAAACACATATTGAATAGAAAAATAAAAACAAAGTCATGCTTCAGTTTTCAAACATGAGTGCCCCACCAGATCTCCATATCTTACACTAAACAAAGGCATAGTTTAGCATTTAAGTACAGCAAATGGTATTACAACACCTAAAAACTGATTTTAGCATGAAACTAGAACTTGCTGTGACAACAGTAGTCAGTGTTTTATGTTTTTTGTTGGAAAAAAAAAAAAAAAAAAAAAAAAAAAAAAAAAAATTAGCAGGCCATATTTAACAAAGTGATTAGGTTTGTGACCAACATTATCAATTCCAATTTGCAGCTCAAGTAAAAAGATGCCCACAGGGAGGGAAATGGGACTGCTGTATTCCACAGGGATGCCATCATTTGCTAAAGCAGTTTCCGAGAGGACTAAGGCCAAATGACAGAAAGTGCCTGTGACCAATGAATGCTACCTCATGGACACAATGGAATCAAAATTTACACTCCAGTGGGAACACAGCATTCACTTCTTCAATCTTGCTATACACCAGGTGCTTGATATATACATATATATTAATATGTGTATATATATGTAAAATGGAGAAAGAGTAAGCAAAAAAAATATGATCAAGTATTTTTCCTCTGAGGGAAAAGGCGTTCTCTTCATTAATGATTATCATCTCACTTATTTCTGAACCTAGAGTATGTTGTGGCGAAACCTAAATCATAAAGAGATTGGAGTTCCCTAGACTTTAGTGTTCTCTGATAAAAATACACCTTTAGTTATGAAACAGACAATAACATATCTATTTCCTGGAATTCCATTTCTCTTGGCCATTTACCTTTCACTGTCTTAAACTGTTTCACAACACACCATGGCACTAAAAACTGTGTTAAGACTGCAGAACCACAGAATGGCTGAGGTCAGGAGGAACTTCTTGAGATAACCTAATCGAACACTCCTGCTCATGCAGGGCCACCTGTAGCAGGTTGCCCAGGAACACGTGCAAGCAGCTTTTGAAAATCTCCATCGTGGACTCACTCTTACCACCTTCATGTTAAAAGTGTTTTCTTACGTTCAGATGGAATTTCAGGTTTTTCAATTTTTTTTTCATTGCTTCTTGGCCTGTCATTGGGCACTACTGAGAAGTGTCTGGATCCTTCATCTTCATCTCCTCCCTCCAACCATCAGATGTTTTTACACTTTGATGAGGTCCCTCCCTAAGCCTCCTCTTCTCCAGGCTGAACAATCCCAGCTCTCTCAGCCTCTCTTCACAGAAGAGATGCTCCAGTCTCTTCATTGTCTTTCTGGCCCTTCACTGGACTCTCTCCAGTAGCTCCATGTCTCTCTTGTACTGGGCAGCCCAGAACTGGGCACGGTATGAATTCATACTGTACAGAAACTTGTTTTAACCTACTCTAACAAACTGATAAACCTGATGACAATTTGATCAATGCAGCTTTATTTCTGCTGAGTCTTTCTAGCAGTTAACCACCCACAAGTAAAACTCCTTCTCATCTCTGGTCTGCAAGATATACCTTTTTGTGTACCACTCAAGCCCTTCTAGAGAAGTAGCATGGCAAACATACTGTCATATCCCACCTGCACGCCTGTATGCCAGTAAGTCAATTAACCTCAACTGAACTGGATCACAAGTCTCACCTGAAATACTATTCGTATCGCAGAGTATTTACACTATTTTATCTGCTTCAAGGAAGTGGAAACTGCATCCATTTTTATGTAAGGTCTCTTTTTCCTTTCAGAGAATACATACCTTAAAATAACCATGTGCATTATTCCGCTGTCCTAGCCAAAATGTTGTACCCAAAGGTAAGTCCATGAAGGGCTTCTCCACAACTCTTTCATAAATTCTGAAAGGAAAAAAAAATATGTCCCAGGTTGTTATCATTTCATTTACTAAAAGCTACAATGTTCCAGAAGTGACCACTTACAAAACAACACTCTTTACTTACTTATTGCAGTCCACATGTAAGATCAAGTGAGAAGCACTGATTGCTAAGGAAAGCCTGTGCCACTTATCATCTGCCAGGATGTACGGGAATACTTCCGTGTGGGAGCGATGACTGCCTGAGCGATAATGCAACCTGATTTCATTTCGATGACCACTACTTTCCAGTTCCAGGTACCTATACCATAAATGCATCATCGTGTCAAGAACCATTCTTAGCAGCACAACATTTTACATCATATAACTTCTCATTATCATGCATAAAATATTTAAAAGAGGGAGAAAGACAGAGTAGAAATAGAAAGATGAAAGGAGACATTTTATGGGTTCGCACCAAATCCTCCTTCTCAATAATACATAATAGCAGGTTCCGTCTTTCATGTAAGTAAAAAGATGCCAAGCTAAATATTTTTTCTTCTAGCAATGCCACTTTACATAGCATGACCTGATTGGAAATATAATTATCCTATTCTGAATAACTGCATTATATCCTGAAAGCACGGTAAGGATACCCTGAAGACATGAATACACAAAAAACAACACCAAGTTCTGTGTTAGGACATTATTAGCCACTACCAACCAGAGAAGTAAGCAAGAACTGAGACAGGACACTGCTTTGTTTGCTTTTGGATACATTGTTAACATCTCTTCATTCTTCATAATGAAATTTCTCAAAAGAAATTCAGAGTCAAGAAGTGCTAATTCTTAAAAATTGATATGTGCACAGACATTGTAAAATATGTATTTGTATTATGTATGTATGCATATGTATGTAAGCAAATGTATGCACAGAGTGAAAAAAAAACATCATTGCATTTCCCCAAAGTGTCTCATATGCCAGATTTGCAGATTGTGAACACTTCCTTTGCTGCTGAGACTGCTGCAGATCTATTTAAAGAGTACTACATAAGCAAACTCTCTATGTAGTTAGGCCTATTTCTTATATATTGGACCTCTTCTGGGAAGAAGTTTGACAAATCATTTCTCTTCTAAATACGAACTTTCTCATTTTACAGTCCTCCCCTAACGTACTTTTAAAACAAGAGGAAAAAAGAAAAACAGAAATGGAGATTCTCTAATATGTATATGCAACCAATAGCTAAAGAGTAACGAAAATAACCATATGTAGTAAGATTCAGTAAAACTAAGAGAATGGGCAATTCATTTTTGCATACTTTTGCTGCTACATCTGCAGACAGCACGGCAATGGTTTGTTAATCTGTGTGTGCACATGGATTACAGCGTAGTTTCTTTTAACTGGCCATCTATATTAAAGAACAGATGAGATGATTTTAGGTTTCAAAAGAGGATATGAAGAGACCAAATAATCATCATCCCTAGCAGGAGGTTGGGCTCACTGCACATCTCTCCTTCCTTCAGGATGTTTCCCAGTGAAATATGCCTAGCAACAACACAAAAACAATTATTCTTTCACAAAACTGGCAAAGGGAAATTTTAACTTCTCCCCCAGTATTAACATAGCAGTTAACTAATGTCAGCAGTAAATTTTATAATCTGCAAACATTTACCTCATGCCCCCCCCCCCCAAATATATATATATATATAGATAGATAGATAGATAGACAAGAAATATAAACTAATTGAAAGTCTGGATGGAAAAAATTGGGCAATAGTGTCTGGGCACCAGTCAACTTAATAACCTCCTTCATGACTCAAGCTTCAAGGATAACAATAAGGTCAATCTCAACTTAACAAAGAAAGAGAACATTATGGAACTGGACTCCTCCAGACAATTTTAAATGTCTCCACCCAGTTGGAGATATAATTTGGAAACAAAAAAGGCATAAACATGTTGAAACATTATCTCCTGGTACAGCCAAGAGCTAACTCATACTCTCTTCTAAGTCAATGGCTAAGTGATCCGAACACACAGAGATGCAGGCAGAAAAGAAACAAAGCAGAGATGCACTCTGTACAAAAGGTATAAAATCAACATTTGTGTTGCCCCTTACACAGGCAAGATGATGAGATCCCTGAGAAGGAAACATGGATTTTCCAATAAGACAGACATTGCTGTAAAATTTCAGGAACTGAGAAAGAATTGCTGAGAGATGATGTTGACCTCCTGTGCTACTGCAACAGCAAGGAAAACTTCCTATACAAGCTGTGCAAAAATTCCGTGATCAGCTCACTGTTTTGAGATCCACAGGCAATCTGCTTTGTTCTTCAATTTGGTAAACTGTAACAAATTCCTCTACCTTATGAAGGCTTGATGATTGTTAGATAAAATGTGCATCAAAATGAAAAAGAAAATAATAGCCATTAGGAGACTTATAATTTATGGTTACTAATAATCTGTAGAAGCAGCAGGAAAACACAATTAGAAAAGCAAATGCAATGACAGCCAAAACAATATTCCCTTCAGCTTGAACTAACACCATGACACAGAAACACAGGGAACTGAATGTTAATAATTTTCACTTCACTATTTTATTTATTTATTTATTTTGCAAAAATCTGTGCTTGATATTCCATTTTTCTGTACTTGTTTAACTGCTGGGTCTTAAGTATATCTGGCTCCATTTAGCAGACTTCATGGGATAGAACACAGCTTTGTTTCCTAAAGGACTTACTCCCGAAGGAAACAATAACTGCATTATACTGCGGGCTTTTCCTAAGAACCTCATTATGGAAAAGATTCAGGGGAACCCCATCAGCTGAATCACTGGTTCCTTGCCTACACCAGCCCAGCCCAGCCCAGCCCATTTATCTCAGGCAGAGCATCAGCCAAAAACTTCACCATACTAATGTCGCTTCTGCTTCTCCCAACAACTTCAAGGTGTCCTTTCATGTTGGGAAAGGCAAACAGCTCTTTGAGTTAAAAAATAAACCACAGTGATAAACACCATACAGCAGGAGAACCTGCTTCTCCCTTCACTAATGCCCATGATCTCTGTGGTTGTTTAATCAATACCAGCCTATTTGATGTTAACCCCCGCAAAGCCACACACACTTCAGGTCAAATGGATTTAATTTAGCAGGGGGATGATACGTGCTTAGGGTTACTATGTTTGACATACATAGAAGAAAATGCTAACCTGAAAAAGGTTGTTACAACTCTGCACATCACTCTGTGAATGCACAATCATTTCAAAGGCACCAGCCAGGAACACAGTAAGACCAGCCAGTCTGTGTGGAAACCTGCCAGACAGCAATCCCTTATGTACCAACTAAGGTTGAACCTATTTACATAAGAGGAAGAAATTTGTGTCAAATACTCCAGAGAAAGCTGAGAAAGAAAACAGTGATGCTTTCTTGGCTGCCCCTCACTGATCTGTCGTAACTGCTGTGTACAGATCCCAACACCAAAGCTCATGAGCAGAACCACTTGAGCACAGAGATGCGCCAGTCCATCCCAGTGCAGGGCACGGGGTCTGCACGAGCCTGCATGGGTTGTACTCTTCAAACTGTGGACCAGCAGCACCAGGGGAGACTGAGGAAGTACAAGTCAGGCTGTGCAGCCAAAATCTTGAGATTTAGGAGATGGAACAACAGGGTGTATGGTGTGCATAGTAGCAGTCCTTGAGAAGAGGGAGGAATGGCCCTTCCAGCTGATGGGCAATGTTGGTAGCTCCAGGTCTTTGATGGCTCACTCCCTCATTTGGCATCCTGGCTCACACATGTGCACGCTGCAGCTGCCCACTCTTACTCTAGGCAACTAATAAAAATCAACTTCAGATCAGAGAGTGTAGACAAATATTTTAGAAGCTAAAGGCTATCATGTCTGTTGTTTATGAATTTATTACAGGTATTACAGGGTATTTTGTTGTGGGTTTTTGTTTTTTGTTTGTATATTTTTTGTTATGTTTCCTTTTGTACAACTTTTTATACTCACAGTTACAGGTATAGTGTTAAAACAATCTTTCATGGCTTTTTGATTTACACTAAGAAAAAAAGGAAAATAATAAAAATTAAAGAGGAATATGTGCATAAAAATAAAATCCTTATTTCCATTAATTATGAAAATAATTATTTCAAGATCTTTGATACAAAGGTTCTGGCTCGTCAGTTATATATAATTACATAAACAAACAAACAAAAAATCCTACTCAGTAGATCCAATCCATTGCAAACTATGGTTACAACAGCATTAAGTAATTCTACTGAGTGTAGATTATGAAGCTATAAAAGCAATCCATGAACAGCCACCACATTCAGCAATGTAATGCTTGCTATTTTCCATGGTGTGGTAACTGGGCATTTAGGAGCATGCGACACATTTTTCTAGTTAGAAATTAATACTTTCAAGTGCTCTGAAATATTAACTAGGACTTTTTACTGCTTGATGCATCCTTTAGAACAATATTGCACCAAAATATCCTCAGATGAACTGTAAATACAAAATGGCACCCACACTAAAGCTGTAAAACATACTCCCCATCTCTCACTTATATTACCGTTTGGCCTTACTGCTTTTGCCCTTATTGCTATCTAGTGCTCTACCTAGTCATGAGGCAAAACTGGCAAAACTGGCAATTTAGCCAAAGAACAATAAGTAAAAAACTGGTCTTCACTTTTTCTGGATAATTTTGCAGCACTTAATGCAAATGCACAGCAAACAGGAAAGACACCAATGTAGTTTCTGTACCTTTCATTTGCTGAATACATTCTGACAGCTGGACAAGAATTTTCTGTTATCAGATATTTTTATTCAAAAAAATTGATCCATTAAAACCAAATATTTTGTTACAAATGTTTTAGCAGAAAAGATTGTGGGGTCCAGGATTAAATCCTTGTTACAAGAGAGAGCTAATATCAGGCTCTCTGGAAAAATTCCTGAAATGTTCTACAATGCTACAGTTATTACATATTTGAAAGCAGAGATCCCAAGTGAAGACAGGCCCAGATCAGAAGAGGTTATTTCCCATATCCAAATGGAGCACACAAACAGCTGGACAGTAAAACCAGTTCCCTGATTGACCTGGTAAGGCTATTTCATTCCATTCATCAGCCAAAAGGAATAAGTCAGGTACAACAACCTAACCTTAGTAAATTGACCTCAAGCCCTACATCTATACTAATAGAACCAGCAAAGCCTGTTCCCTGGCCCTGAAGACAAATATTAACAGTGGTGCTCTAACACAACATGCAGCCATATGGGCACTCTCCTATTTTTTGCTTGAAATAGTGTTTTTTTGTTGTTTTGTTTTGTTTTATTTTGTTTCTATTTTGTCACATGGGCCAGTTCCTGGCCAATACTATTCCACAAACCATGCCCTGGCACTGTCTCTAAAGGTGATAATTACAGAAGACAAAAGTATGCCAAGTAGGATGCCAACAGTTACGCAGAATGGACAGCATCAGGCCTGTGCTCCAGCAGACAGTGCTGGGTGCTGCACTAGAGTCATAACAACCCCATGCCCTGGGGGCATAGGTCCTGGGTACTACATCGCTGTGCTGGACAGCTATAGAGGGTAGCAGGGAGATGCATTCCTCAAATGTAGGGGAGACCGAGCCCCATCCTGGGACGTGCGTTGAGGAACACCCTCAACATTGGGAGGCTACATGTGAAAGCAGCCAGGAGACCAAAGACTGGAAGGTCAGAGACAGCATTCATGCACTCTCATCTGCAAAAACACTACTGGTTACTGACAGCACTTCTCTGGACAGAAAGAAGTCACAGCACAAGGTAGCAGTTAGAAGAGTGAGTTTCAGTGTCATGATGTGAAGGAGGAGAAGGCTGGGAAATAAATGCAGGTGAGGCTGCTCAAGCCTTTTTCACCCCTGCTGCCTCAGTGCCTTCACCTACCCAAATACTTGTCAATGAGATCTTATTTCTATCAGCACACTGCAGCCCGTTATCCGACTTCAGTGGGGCTGCTGTGATATGGAAACCTTTGCTAGCTTTGAAAGTAAGAACTTGTCTCTCATCTGAGAGGTATTTCCGCCCACTCCCAAATGTCAAACTCACTATGCCCCTAAAGAAGGGAAACAAAACCTTGCCTTCACCACTTAAAAGGCCTGTATAGCTTCTGCTCAGATTAGTGCTATGATCCAAGAATTCATCACAGGGGCAAAATATCACAGACACTCTAATGCCAATGACAAGTCAATGCTCCTCGGGTGGGTCCCTGCAGCACTTGCAGAACTAAGCAGAAGCTAGAAGCAGGGGCTTGAGGTCACACCGAGCTCCCCAAAGGAGAGCTGAGAGGAGCTGTTCTACCAGGAACTACTGGCTTGGAATTGCAAAAATTAAGAGCTGGTGTTACAGCACATTGTCTGTGCTGTCACAGTTTGAGCTGTGAATATGAATCAAAGCAAATGCCAAAATAGGAACTACTTTTTTAAACAGAATTCTTGGCTTTCAGCAATTTCTCTCGTTCCTTCCATCTACCTCGATTACCCCACTTACCAATATATTACTTCCCATTCTGTTCTCACTATCACAGTCCCTTTAACATTAACCTTGCCTTTCTGAAGCTCCCTTTCCTACCAGACACCAAGGGGGGAAGAAACTTTCTCAGATCAAAATGGAACAAACCATCCCTGTCACTCTTTTTCTCCATGGACAGCAAGAAGACCAAAAAAAAATAAACAACTTTCCGTTAGATACTAATAAAAGCAAAAGCCAGTTTCAACCTAACTCCTCCCCTTTCCTACGCTGTCAGAATACAGATTTCTTTGTTATTTATTTGTTAATATAAACTCTTTCAAGCAACAGCAGCAGAATGATGATACCTGTCAAAACTCACATTTCAACTGTTTCAGTGGTGTTTTCAGTGTCATAGGCAGAGACAAATCTTTTGTCTCTTATTCAAGTAGATCTGTCACTAATCTGAATTCAAACTACAGGATCCAGGCTCATATGAGCAGTTTGTAACAAGTTCTCACCAAATCAGACTGGATTTGTTGGCACTGTAATGATTGACATCTGCAGACAGGCTGACCTCACTTGATGTGATAAAAGTTACAGGAAGGTGTGTTTTAAGGTGGGTGCATTCACTACTTAGAAGAATTCACTACCTAATCACTACTTTTTCCTTTTTCTATTTTTTTTTTTTTCCTGACAGAAAGTATAAGCTGTACTGAAGAAAAAAAAAAAAAAAAAGATAATAGTGACAAGGCATCAATCAGTTCAATAACATCCCCTGCAAACAACACTTAAAGAAATAGGACATTCCTAATTTTGGGCAGAAATTAAAACTGAGTATAACACAAAACTACTGCTTTACAGATATTTCCATCCAACCATCCACTCAAGGAAAGAAGTTAATCTCCCAAACTCTCTTCCCAGGTAGTGAAAAGAGTCTGGCCAAACTCTCACTAGCTACATAAGGAATCGCTTATCTCTCAGAATCTTCTTGAGCACTATAATATAGAATGAACAAAAGAAATACCTTCTTCTGACACCTTTGATGAAACATGAAAACTTCATCAAAAGAAAAGAAGACTGACACTAGAAGAGTTTTACATCACTAGCAGAATTGAATTCAAAAGAGATTTATTGTTATTAACAAATTTGAAAGGGTTCATAATTATTATCAGAATAATAAGAAACACCAACTAAGATTTACTACCAAAAAAAAAAAAAAAAAGAATATTACCTTTCATGCTTCCAGAAAAAAACTAGTATGTCAACACAGAGCAGTTTCAAAAAGCAGAAAAAAAATAGTACTTTTTTTGGCTCAAGGAATAGCCACACACAGCTTTAAAGTTTGAAACTGAATCTCATGTTACCTAATGTCTTACTTAATGTCTACTCTGCAAGTTATTGATGGGGAAGGGCAAAATGCCACCAAACAAAACCAATGTAACTCTACAGCATTGGTTTAAGTGGTAAACATTGAAAGTTTTACTCAGTGTAGTGTGTTTACAGCAATTTTTTTGATGTCAGAAAGAAGAGACTTAATACTGTGATCCAGAAATACAGACACTCGTACATCAAAAGCAGGGAACATACAGTTCCACAACTATTCTAGTAAAATGGTCAAATGATGCAGCAAAATTCATGTATCAGGAGTTCACCTCTGGCAACCTACCTCCTTGTAAATCCATAACAGAGAGAAATTTTCACAGATAATTTTCTCCTGGATACTGAAAGAGGTCTAACACTACTGTACAGTACAGCACATCTGATGGCAGATAATCACAAGACACTGATAGCTGTGAAAATAAATGCTATGTAAGGCAGAAATTGAATTAAATAGTAGAGAAATACAATTAAGTTTAGGAAATGGCTGTCCACAATATTCTACTGATTTCAGTGCTTTGTTTCAGGTTACAAAAACATTAACTGAAGGGAATATGGTTAAACTCCAATCCAATGATTTAATCCTTTAGGGGCCCTAATATGCAGTACCTCAAGAGATTTGGATATAACATCAGTTGTGTAAAGACATCTAACCATGAAGGGAGGAAAAAGCCTTATTACATTGCTCCACTGTTGCCAATTAAATGAAAATATACGATGGAATAGGGAGGTCTAAAATAGATTAAAGCCCTGTCACAGATTAAAGTTATCTCTCTGCTGATTCTTTCATTAAGAAGAAGCTGAGGTAAATTCAGAAGTGAAGTGAGGAGGCTCATAGAGCTTAAACTGAAGGCTGAGAGCAAGCACACAGCAATCAGTGTTTAACAGTACTTCCACTCAGACTTCAGGCATCACTTCATTAACAGCATTCAAAATATTTACCCTGTTATTGTTAAGTACAATCCATTTAAGCAGAGCACTCTATGTATTCAAGGTGATCTTCTCAAGTCAAGTGAACATTTGTAACTTCTATCTTTCAGATGTATGCCATACACAAACATGCCCAGAAATATGCCTTTAGCTGCCTGAAACTCATCTGAACAACCACAGATGTGCAATTTGGTATATTGGGTTTACATGTCAAGGTTTTGGGAGCGGTGGGCTGCAGGGGTGGCCTTTGTAAGACAAATCCAGAAGCTGCTGCGTGTTAGATAAAAGACAGTTTCAGCCAGCTCCAAAGTGACCCACTGTTGGCCTGAGCTGAGCCAATAAGCAATGTTTTTGTGCCTCTGGGAGAGCAGATTTAAGAAAGGAGGGAAAAAAAAAAAAAAAAAAAAATACTGCTGCACAACAGCAGCTGTGAGAGCAAGGAGTGAGAAGCAGCCCTTCAGCCCAAGATCAGTGCAGCAGGAGGGCAGGAGGTGCTCCAGGCACACAGCAGCAGTTCCCCTGCGGCCTGTGGAGAGGCCCCTGGTGGAGCAGGCTGTCCCCCTGCAGCCCATGGGTCCCACATAGAGCAAATCTCTACACTGCGGCCCGTGGAAGAGCCGTTGTATTTCCTCCCCCTTTCCCTTTGGGTGAGAGAGTGGTTATGGTGGATCTCAGCTGCCCAGCTAGGTAAAACCACCACATTTGGATTCACTAACACCATACAAAGTCTCTTGAAACTATCATTTCTGAGTTGCACCCAAAAATACCACCAACAGAACTCTTTGCTTGCTGTGAACAATGGAAGAAAAACAAAAGAAAACAAAACAAAAGTTATCTCTAAGGAAGAATGTGAGCAAATTAAAAACAAATATTTAAGATAAAGTTTCAGATTCTTTCACTCTGAGACGAGTTTAGAAAGATTTGAATGCATTAAATATTAGAGAGAGCATAACAATAATAAAAGGAGGAAGACAGCTTTGATAGTCAACTAGGAAAAGAAAAAATAATAATAATAAATAAATAAAACAATAGAGTAGAACCAGATGACTGTATCTGTATAAACTCCTTTAGCAAACTACTTTTTGTGGTGGCAACAGTCCAGCCTCACCCAAACACCCAAGCTTCAGATTTATATAGAGAACTTCTGCATCTATCAGATACCCCAGGGACCAGCATTGAAGTTAGAGGGAAAGCTTCAGGAGGATGATCCTATCGACTTCTTGAGACTCAAAGCCTTAAGTAGCTGAGTGACTGTAACTTAGTGGAAGTACTCATTTTTTATGTTCTGCAAAAGGGAACCAGCGAAAAGCAACCAAAACCCCCAGAAAACTAGGCAATACAGTCTGAATCAGGTAAATTATCTCAGGTGTGTTACTTTAAAGAAAATTATGAAATCTAAAAAGTATCTTTAATTTGCAACTGTAATCTGTCCTCAATTACTGTAAATTAGCATATGTGCACTGAAGTGCCTAGATCCATGCAAACAGAGGATGAGTTTTTACTGTTTTCAAAAGCATGTAAAATATTTCCCAAGCCAATGAACATTAAATGAACAGACTTTTTTCCAAGTTTGAAACAAATATTTTGATTTTCTTTTACCCTAGAAAATAGAACTATTAGGTGTAATGAAACCAGTTCAAAATAAAACATAAGAAAACCTACTTGTGTGATGACTGATTATATCCATCAGTTATTGTTGTCTCCAACCCTTCACACCGCCATTCCCTCGTGGCAGAAAAGCAAGGGCTAGCACTGACTCTTGTAAATTAAGAATATAGCCAGGCATGACTGTCCCATAGCACAACAGTTCAATACCAGCACAACTTTTTTTTGACTTCAGAGGAATTACACAAGGCTAAAGCTGGTGCAGTGGAGTGGAGTAGCAGTTTTGTGTTGCTACTTCTCCTTCCAACATTGTAATGTAATGACTGTTGTGACAGAGAGAGCTCACAAGAAGTTGTATAAAAATTAAAGCCCTGTTACGAACAAGACCCTCATCAGAAATGGGCAATATCTGAGGTGGAAATCTGTCACTGAAGAAACAGTTATCTAATGTAAAGCATATAAGTGCTTTCTTTCAACATCTGATTTAATAGCCACAAGTTCTTTTCGGTCATGCTCTCATTGAGACTAACATTACTTCTGCTGGAGGCAAAGGTTTTCCCTGATTGCAGTAGGGTCAGATTAGGCCTAGCATTTTTTAAAAGAAAGTCAAGTTTCTTTTTCACTAGATAACGTAATATTCTCCCAAAGAAAGTGATGAAATATTCACATGTAGATTTTTTATTTATCTACTTCACCCAAAGTTGACCTGATGAATGATTCTACTGGCCTAAATAATGTAGAAAGCTTTTATCCAAAGGCTTGCAAGGAGACCCCAAAAACAAACATAATGCATACATCCCTGTAGACCTTCTGTATACAAGCACTCGGTGTCACTTAAGATGCAACAAGATAGAGAAGGCACACTGGCTACAGTGGTGACAGGAGATATTTTTTCAGCAAGGCATGAACTAATATCATCACTTTTCATGATGATGTAACAACATTAGGATGAGGGTACTAAACGTTTCCACAGTTAAGAGCAAATGGGCCTCAAAAATGCCCAGCAATGTATATGCAGTTAAAATATCTACACACATAGTGCAGACCTTACTTCAGCCAGAAACCTTGAAAAATGCAAACTTTTTGCCTTTCATTGCACTTAGACATTTGAAGTTCTGAGATGCAAATAAACAGAAGGAGAAGACACAAGGAGAAGACACGTAACAACAAAACCTGAAAGTATTGAAGTTTTGAGAGAAATTTAATGAAAAGTGTGTTGTCAATATATCATAAAACAGATCTAATCACTCATCCCTAAAAATATGCCAGTATAAAATAATTAGATTTTCAGAGTCCTGGTTGTTAGCCTTTTATAACCATATTTTATATAGGTATAAGCAGATGACATGGTTGAACAAGATGCAAATCAGATAAGAAGCATTATGTTTTGTGGCCATATGACCTACATGTCAGCACAGCTTTAACCTTTTCTTTGCTATGGATGGATAGAAGCAATTTAATGTTCTTATTCCAATAAGACCAGTGTTGGGTCTATTTGTCCACTCTTAGTCACTTAAAGGACTAATTTTCTCAAACAATACCTCAAATTCTCCTTCAACCCCTTGATAAAGGTTCATCGCACATTTTTTTGTACCTTACTATCACAATCTTTGTGTTTGAAGTAGCACAGTTTTCTCCCAGTTGGCCACGCTCCAAATGAACGTCAAGTTTGGCTCAGTTATACACTACACATTTTTTCAATCTTCTCTTTCTTCATGCCATTCCTGAGGGCAGGAAAGGTTTTATAGCAATCATTGCTTCCTTTCCAACAGGTCATGGTTATTTTCTTTCCCAAACTCTGAGAGCTTCACATCTCTTTGCCCACCTCTGCAGCTCCTTTAGCAGGAGCAGGGCAGCTTGCCTGCAGTCACTGAGGACTGGCCTTTGTCTGTCCCAGAACACAGACCAAAAAGCTCTCATCCAGTACACTGTGAACTGAAATCTTCCCTTGTTGCACTTGAGATCTGGTTTAACACCAGAAGCAATTTTTCACTGGTCCTGAAGCACACTGCAGAAGAAGGATGGCAGAAAAGAAGTCCAGATTTGTTGATATGATAGAAGGAAATCTGAGTGATGGAACATGTACACCATCTTTTATCCCTGTCCAGACACACAGAGCCATCAGTCACCAGTTTGGGGCCCATAAACTACAACAAATAAAAGGCAAGAATTTTCCTTGCAGCAGCATGCATTTTCTGGGTGGCAATCTGAGTACATAACTTATCAGCAACACTGAGTACCAGTCACAGCTAAAAGTCTCTAGCTTCCCTTCAGAAGGACAATTGTTACTCACTTTTCCAAACTCATCTAGAGTTTCACATTGGTGAAACCATTTCCCACCTCTGCAGCTATTTAAACATATAAAAATTTCATCTCTCATTTTGGAATTTCAACTCTTGTTGTGTTGGTCCTATCAGCAGCACAACCAACCCACGCTCTTCCTATAAATGTAGAAACAGGCTTAGTTAGGACACAGCTGGCCCTGCAGACTGTCTTCCTCATTTATGCCAGAATAAACTTCTCCATCTGGGATGATTTCCACCTGTGGTGGTACAATCTGAATTAGAAACTCAATATTCACAGCTGCCCAGTTCTGCCCATTGCACACTGCTCACTATTGCAGATGAGATATAGGTAACTATTAACAGAGAAACCACTTGGTGTTTTGATATAACATCAAAAAACTTCATGCAGGAGGCATGCAAACACCATCTTGCAATGTTAAAGATGCTTTTATAAGCTTGGCATAATGACCCTTAGGAATATTTTCCATTTTATTTCTTCCACTCTCCCTCCCCCCTTTTTCTTTCAAAAAGGTGAATTGCAGAAAGTAGGACCTCTGGGATATAAAATACAACTGGACCACCTTCCAGCACAAAATAATTGATGCCACACCTGCTAATGAAAACTTGCACGCTTTTGTAAAAGCAACATGTATTTTGCTTTGCTTCAACATCCATATTTACCATACATTTTTTTTCTACATTGCAGTGAGACTGACAAGAAAGAATTAGTGGGATTATACACAGTAAAAAAAAAAAAAAAAAAAAAAAAAGAATTCTGAACCTAAAGCAGATGTCTGTTGTTGATACTGATGACTGCTTAGAAAGCACACATTTTAAAACTCCTTTTTACTCTGTCACAGAATCATAGGGAGGTTATTTTTATTAGCCATTACTCAGACATAAAGAATATCTTATTCCTCTAGCAGTTGTTATCCTCTCAAAGAAACAATCCTCAAATGCTCAGTGTCATTTACTTTAGTTATTTAAGACTGACAGCATTCTGAGTTAAGTGCTCTGCCATTCGTTGTAGGTGTAAGCCCATAACTGAAGGATCTCTCTATTTTTTTTAACTGCCCACAGTGTTAAAAACTAACTGGTGAAGAAGCAGATGTATAAGGGCAGGCTTTGCAAATCAGTGTGGCTCTACAGATGTGACAGCTTCACACCAACTGTAAGGACCAGATGCTCAGCTGTGACCAGCAAGAGAGAAATGGCTTTTCATACCCTTAGTGGCAAGAGACATTTGAAGAGTGACAGCTGCTTCACTCTCCCTTGACAGATTTGGACTTGTGAATTTTTATGCATGCTCACAATATGCCTACCTATACACTACACATATTTGCAGATGACCTGTTACACAACAATATTCCCATAATTTATGTTCAATTTTTGACTGCATGAATACATATACTTTCATTAGCTAGCATACAGCAAGTGGTACTTACCTGTGATCTAAATGATGAATAGAGAGAATAACCCCTGAATTTAAGTGGGCTTGTTTTAAGGTCACCAGGATTGTAAATTCATATTTATTTCTCAACTTCTGAAAAAAGATTTCAGCTGTTTCTGGAGATGCCTTTACACTTCTTGAAGTATCTAAAAGAAAATACAGAAAAACACTCAGTATAAAATATTACTTTACAAACTCAAATCAAGGAATTTACAAAATATCAAACTACATCTGAGTAGCACAATGAACAGATAGGCAAAAACAGGGATAATTGTGTTTAAAACACTAGCTGTTACATGAAGTGAGAGCCATCGCAACAAAAGAAACACATTTTCTAGGACGCTCATTCTGTTCTGGGTGGTGGGGTTCAGTGTTTTGTTGTTGTTTTGTTGTTTGTGTTTTTCTGTGTTTATTTATTTATTAAGACAGGGTCATGACTTTCTCTATGGATGGCCAGATGGTACCTTTAATATCTTATCCAAAACATGGACTCATTAGGAGACAAGCACACATAACACTGAATATGAGACTAATCTGTGAAGTGTGACCTGAGCTTCTTTTTTATGACTTCTACAAAAAAATTATGCTTAATAGTTATACACAATCATTATTTTATTATTATTATTAAAAAAAAAAAAGTTTCTTGTTAGGGACAATCTACTCAGTTTTAAGTAATAGTTATAAATGAACTTAAAACCTCAAAATTTTTCAAAATATAGTCTTGCTAATTAATCATTATATACTCCAGTTGTGCAGCATGTTGCTGCTGCTTCTTGTACAAGATGTCATGAACATTTCTTAGAGTAATTGCACACACACACAAAATATTTTCTTTTAAAAGCCCACACATAATCTGAAGACTGAAGCAATGCTTCTGCTGAATTCACATAGTTCTATGCAAACTCACACATAGAAAATAAAAAGGCTCAACCTTAAGCCCCCTGGAGAGATAATTTACAAAATAAGATGTTAAAATGCTAGAAAAACAATTCCCAAGGTTTTTCATAATACATTATACTAGGAAAAAAAAAAAAAAAAAAAAAAAACCTTAATATATGTTTTTAATGCATAAAATCAATTCATTAGAGTGTGTAATCAACCGTGCAAAAACTAAATCAATTCACAAGCTTCTTGTCATTACAATTTAAGCCTGCTCTAAGTCAGGGGCACTAATTCAGGGACAGAAACGGCAGAAGAGCTAACTACAGCAGAAATGCTGATTTTCTGTTGGCAGCACTGAAGATGAGCTCCAGTTTACACTGCTGTTCCAAGAAAGTGGTTTACATTGCAAGGGCTAACTATAAAAATACTACTGTGTATTAACAGCAAACATTTTAATGTGTTTTGTGAAACAAAAATATTTTAATGTGTTTAAGAAATATAACAATCTGCAAAACCCAAAAGTCCTAACCAGACTCCTGTACAGTGAGCTGAATTTGAGTCATTTTTCTTCACAAAGGGGAATTTTAAAAGAAAAATAAATAAATAAATAAATAAATAAATAAATAAATAAATAAGAAATAAAAGATCTTTGAAACTTCCTATCTTTTCTACTGCAGATTGCATAACTCTCTCACTGAAGCAGGCATCCATGGTATTTTAATGGAACTCTTAATAAATCATAAAGCAACTCAAATACAATTACATCAAAGCATTCATTTTTAGCCAAGGGACACTAACAGAGTGGAATGACATAGGTTTGCATGCTGGAAGATAGTTTAACTGCATTAACTATTTCCAGCAATATAAACAATCTATTCCCAGCAGGCAGAGCAGAGGAAGGACACAGAACGAACATATTCTGTAATCACGATCACAAGCTCCGCATGCACTGCAGCTCTTATCAGCGGCTTTCCTATCAAGATACAGAAGAATACATGAAAATGAAAATATTAGACCTACATAGAAGCCTACAGAGCCAAATTCTTAGGTATAAAGCATATCTTCTAGCCAAGTTGGCAATCAGGGGAGCTGGTTTCTCATCTTCAAAAGCCCAGACGATATCCTTTTCTTTTGCAGCTTCATTATCATTAGAGCATTTACACAGTCTGGTTTGGGTCCCACAAACACATTACATGTTTACACTCAAACTAGAATAATCTCATTTTGACTAATGACAGAAGATGTGACCAGGAATAATACAACTATATCTATGTGTTTGTGCACGTAATCAAGAGGCTCTGCCCTGAGGAGCAGAGCTCACCTGCCTGAAGGGCTTGCAGTCTCAGAAGTCTCTGTCAGGATGAGCAGTGCAATTTAAAGTAAATAACAGTGGCAGAACAAAATCCAAAACAAGCCGGGACCACTGGAATATGTGAAACCTTCTTGCTTACATCTTAATCACTGCACTGTAACAATGTTCTTGTCCCTCCAGAATCTCATATTTCTTTTAAACTTCCTTGCTGGAGATATTTTGCTCAATTTCAGAAGATGACTGAAAGCAAGGCCATAGAGTATACCCCATGAAAACCCTCTATTTTTTCAGCCACATTAATTCAGGCTGATTCCCCTTCACCTACAACATTGCAAGTGTTACTAAGAGGAACGGGAAGGGTGGAGGAAAAGAGCTATGAAGATGATTTCTACATCATAACCTCCGTATCAGAGCTGATAACGCACACATCCACATGGACATGAAAGTGAAGAAGCTGCACAGGGCTTTCATTCAACAGCTTTTGTGTCTGGTCACAGAAGTCGTATTCTAATTTAGAAAGTGAGCACACAGGGATCTATAGAGGCATTAAGGTGTTGATTAGATATGATCAGTTTTCATGATTGTATATTGGAGTTGGACACAAAACATTTATGATTTACCATTGCAGTAGGAGGTATATGAGTTTTATGGGAAGACAGGAACAAAGGAAGAGGAGGGGAGAGGAAGAAGGCTTTCAGGAAAAAAAAAAAAAAAAAAAAAAAGTCAAACAAGACAAAGAGTCACATCAGAACTGCATGAAATAGCAGAAGTGTAGTAAGTTCCCTGACTGTTCTTGTTCTGCTCCCATTGTCTCCCAACTGATTTCTTTCAGTTTTCCCTGAAAACAATGAAATGCAGAACTATTACCTTTTTTCCAATAATCTGGATTTTAGAAGTTGTGAATCCTAGAAGATGCTAAGGTACCTCTCCACCCCAGTTACACTCTGTTTTATCCCTATGCATCATTCCTAGTTTTAACTTCTATCACACACTACCAGTGCAAGTCTTGAATGCTCTATGCTGGAAGTTGAACATGGCCCACAGAACTATGCTTGTTTAACAAAAATAAAATCCATAACCTTTAAATTAGAAAGAAATATTAATTTCCACCAAATCCAAATGATATTCTCAGTAGCAGCAGATGAAAGAAAGTATAATACAGGTACCATTACACAAGGCCAGTTCCATTAGCACATAATTGATTATCTCCCTCCCATACATGCACTGTATTCTAACTGGAGTTACTGGGAATGCAAACATTTTGCTAAAGACAATCTGTGATATGGCAAGGAAATAAACCCAAGCAGTAACATGCAGCGGTCCACAGACTCCCTGCCCCTTATTACTACACTGCAACAGACATGGGAAAAGTAGAGCTGACCTACACAGGCGAGAGGAATCTTTTTTGACGTCTACTCTTGTCACCCCTGTGAATCATTACCCTATCATTAGGCTGGACAACAGTTTTCTATTCTTTTATTTCTACAAAACCATAGCACACTATACTCTAAAAAAGGTTTCATACTGTAAAATCTGGGCACACTATGCTTTCACTGTGCCTACCTTCTCAAAAATAAATAAATAAATAAATAAAAGCATCAAGACTTGATTAGATCATGCTGAAAGCCTATGTATTAAGATTATTGCCACATTACCTAATACAGTATTAAATTGCCAAAACACATGGCCATTCAGTCTTGGTATGGCAAATAATTCATACTTACTGTACCAAACAGCTCCACAGCTTTTTGAATAATTCCTGCTCTGATGAAGTACAGCACCCTTTGCTCAGTGCAAGCACTAGGTGGATTTCTTAAAAAAAAAAAAAAAAAGACCAGTGAAAGGTCCTTGATCCATCTTTTTACACTAACACCACAGTGCAAATCCCTCATTCCAATTACCTTTGAACACTAGCAGTAGTTGCTTGATAGATCACCAGCTGTGCTCAATAAATACTGATTCAGGATTGTTCTTGACATTTGGCTTCTGGAAATCATTTTAAGACTGAAGGAAAATACTTTACTGGAACTGGACTTCTTCCATAATAGCTTGGAAAATCAAACTGGTATATCTCAGTTAATAGTTTGTAGTTTCTCAAGAGTTACATAAAAACCTCATACTGTGAGCATTTATAATACACAAAACCAACATCCTAAATCTTTTGATATTAGAGTGAAAAAAAAGGAGAAAACTATTAGTTTGAATGAGAAATTTGTCTCTAGCAATGTTACTTTTTTATCATTTTTGCATTCCTAGAATATTGCATGTTTGGTTTGACTACACCACAACAACTCACAAATCCATAGTATTAACGCTCTATTTTTAATTTCCAGAAGAGTGAGTGAAATGAAAGAAACAAAAATCCAATCTCAAAGCATAACACATTGAATTCACTGATAAATTTAAATGTTATAGCATGAAAATGCCTTTAGATGTAATAATAATGCTCATTTGGTAACATGTAGAGCTGATGTGAGACGTGATTTAGCAAAATCACTGAAAACAACACAATAATCTGGAGAAGAAGGCTGGGGGAAGGGAGAATTAATATGCAACATAGGTAGGCAATAATGATGATTTACAAAGTCAGCAGAACCGATCACCTGAGAATTAATTAGAGTTAATTCGGCTAAGTTTGCACACAGTAATTGAGGAGAGTTTACAGTCCTAGGAAGAATGCAGACAAGCAGTTGGAGGTGGTCGGTCTTCATCTGGGACAGCTAGTTGTGAGGTGATCAGCTGGCCACAGGCACAGAAAAACAAATCTGGTAAGATGTAGCATTGCAAAGCAGTCTGAACGCTCACTGAAGGAAACCACTGACCACAGGACCTGCAGGAACTCTGCTATTCAAAGAAGCTTTGTGACTGCCTCTGTTCAGCATTTACAACAGCAGTGTCATCTAGGAGGACACATTTTCCCACTCACAGAGAATCTGTACTCTGAGCTTTTGCAAACACTGGAGCCATACACTCCTGAAGTTAAGCTTATACACTGTAATTTCAGTCATGCTCATGAGATGACTGCCCCATCCTTGGAGGTGTTCAAGGCCAGGCTGGATGGGACTTTGGGCAACCTGGTCTGGTGGAAGGTGTGCCTGCCCATGGCAGGGGGGTTGGAATTAGATGATCTTTAAGATCCCTTCCAAACCAAACCATTCTATGTTAATTACTACAGTATATCCAAGACAGTAAGTCTAACTTTCAATGGTACTCACTCCATAGCCCAAAGGCACTACCATCAGTCTAAACTGACACAGCAGAAAGAGGTGGAAGCCTTTAATTACTTCTCCTCGCCCCTGTGGTGATAACTGCATTCATGCAAGTGCATGGGGAACCAGACTGGGCAACTGATCCAGCTATAACTAACCAACTTCCCCCTACTACCTAAAAGAGGTGTTGGAAGTAACCAGGAACATGTTACTGGAGGTAAGCAGGAAGACTTCCACACACACCTCCAGTTGTGTAGCAAATTGCATAGTAAAAAGTCTACATTCAAATGCAGTTTAGGACCAGCCATTCATTACAGATGTTTTCCAGCCCTCATTAAAAACAAACAGTTATTAAATGGAATGGATAACTTGTCTTAGCAAAGGGTGGGCTCTTCAGTTTCTGAAGTGCATCTAAAACTAAACATACAGGATGAATTGAATTATAAAACAAACTCCTGCAGAAGAGCTTTGAAGGAGGCTTTCTAATTAATGGAGCTCCACAGTTTGCTTCATGTGCACATAATCAGCTTTTAATAGCTGTATCTATAAATCAATTCTACATCTGACTGTAGGTTTGCTGAACTACCCAAAATTTAATTCTAGTGGTTTGTGAGAAAATGGAGAAATGCTGCAGGCTAAAAACACTATCAAAATATAATAAAGCTAGCTCAATTTTGTTTCACTAGTTGGGATCAGTGTCACAAGCATAAATCCACATTGTGTCACTTCTCCTTTTTAAATTTTTGGGCTAATCTTTCACTTAACTAGGGATTTCACAAAGCCTACAAAGGGCAATAATATCTCGGATTGTTTACCTTACACTGTTCTTTATTTAAGTAACTGATGTGGACTAAGTTTCTCTCAGCAAACTAGGCAGAATGCGAAGCTGGTCCCGAAGCAGAATCTTTGCAAGGTTGAAAGGGTACAGCAGTTTTTTTAAGTGGAGCACAGGGCATTCAAATTCATGAGTTGCATTCCTGTAACAATGACTATAATGAAAACTGAAGATAGAAAGAAGTAAAGCAATGTTTATTAGACCCAAACCCCACAATATGATGTTATGGTTTAGATACTTCAGTGGGAATGTTGATTAGGTTAGCTTTTTTGTTTGTTTGTTTTAATACATATCTGACTCTTTATTTGAACTGATAAAACATTTTGAGCTACCTTTCATAGAATCATAGAGTCATTTACATTGGAAAAGACCCTTAAGAACAACACAATTTTCCTACGCGCTTGTTCATTCCTGCCTCCTGATAGGTTCCCAAACATTTCAGAGAGCCTAGCAAAACAGGAGCAGCTGCAGTCTTCCAAAACCACATGAACCTGATTTAGTTTCTGCCAAGCCCTAGGAAGGAGCTCTGCAGGAGTTTGGGAGGAGGTGTTGTAGTCCTGCCCCAGCTTTGAAAGACTAAAAGACAGGAGGTGAGCACTGACCCCATAAGACTCCCACTGGGCCCATTCCCAAAGGAGGTGCAAGGCACTGCCAGATTGCCAGGTCTGGGTGAATACCATCACTACGATCTAATTGTATGTCAGGATCCAACCAGCTATATATAGAGAGAGACCTTTAAGCACCCAGGTGCTCCCTATAAACTGGGTGCAACCTAGTCTCAACAGCACAAAAACTCATGAACAGGGATGGAGCAAGGACTCCAGTAAATATCCCAGGCTGAATGATCAGGGCCTTGGGATACCCCACAGACTGCAACTGCCTGTGTAGTTAAGGCACCACTAGAGTTAATCACTGCCCATGTGTCCTCCTTCTCATCTCCATTACAGAAATGGCTCAGCACAGGTAGAGGTAGGAAGAACTGCAATGGATGGGAAGGAGAAACAGAGGAGTGAAAAATGCACTTAAACTGAAACTAAACAATTGACACAAAAACTCATTTGAAGCCATATCATTACTTCAAATAAAAACAAGGGGAGAAAAGCCACAGTTTGTTCTTGCAGCATTGGGAGAGGTTTCTACTGCCTTTGCTTTGCAGTTGTTTCTATTCTGAATGTCTCCCACAGCTTTGGTTAGCCACTCAGCAAGGGCTTTCCTCCAACTTCACACAAGCAGACTTATATTACATATGCAATGTTCCACAAGTCATGACAGACTGACACAGGAGACTTAGAAGGGCCTGCTTCTGAGCACACTTGTTTTTCTCCCAATTATACTGACTATACTGAGGCTATTCATACTGATAGCCTCAAAAAACATTAATCACATCACTTCTGATCAAAACTCTGGCCCATCTACTAGCTGTATACTTGTGTGTTTAAAGCCTTTTTGGCATAGCTGAGAACACAAATCCACTGCAGGAAAAGATGGGGAAAAAATTACTGAGAGCCTGGGTATATATGCTTGAATGCAGCTGCAATGTTTCTGATCTGAAATAACCAAACCATTATTGAGCTTGTCTAATTGTGAGTTGTTTGTACATTTACATAAGTAATCATGACTTCGTTCAAAGAGCTTTGTTTGTAATGTTTTGTTCTCTGTGGTCAAAGTACCAAGGCAATTTTTGCTTGGTTTGTTAAGCTTTTTTGGTTTTGGTTTTGCTTTTTTTAAGCTAAAGGAACAAAAAAAAATCAACAAATGCAAATGAATTTGCCAAACGCAATGAAAATTGAACATATTTCTTATGGGAGAAAAACCCTCCACCAGATGTGATAGACTGGGACAACTGGCTGGCCAAAAGCCCTCAATCATTCTTGCTAGCTCCAGGCACTGACTTGGATGTCTCTTTAGGAAAGAGTTTGCAAACACAAGACTGTCTGAGGCAAACTATGGCTGCAATATATCATGCATTTACTGTAAATTGACAATAACACCACCAAAAATCTGTTTCTGTCCAGGACTATTCTGCAGAAGAGACTATTCAATGTTAGTTTGAGAGTGATTATACTAGGGATAAAGCCTCTGAATGTATATACTAGCCACTTCCAGACATGGAAGACAAGGAAAGTCAAATGAAGCAGAATCCTTCTATTATTCTGAGCTTACCTTCCCATGGCCTGACTGCCTTCCCCTGCTAAAACAGCTTCTTTGTGCACCCTTGTGCAGCCACAAAACAGTTGTTCAGGTGCTACCCACTGAAGTACAGTCAAGCCCTTTCAAACATGGTCAAAGCCCTGAAATAATCTTGAGATTTGGGTTATAAAACAATTCTTCGTGGCACACACATACCTAACTGGATCACACTGCATGGAATGGGGAAGGTCGGTCTTTCCTTCCACCCAGCTACCTACTATACAAGCAAAATCCAACTGCTTCTGTGAAGTTGTCACATTAACAGTGCAGCTACAAGGATGACTCTCCACCTTGATAATATCCAGGGAAATGTTGTTTAAATGGCAGTGAGTCTCTGTGTGCCAGTAGCACAATGCAGACAACCGCAGCACCTTTGCTTGGTTAGCAGATCCTTTCAACACAACAAAATAAATGCAGAGAGATCCAGTGGCTAAATTTACACCACTAGAAAAATCCATTTGAGCAGCAGGACAACATATCAAAGTTCTCTTTTGATCTCAGGCTTAATTTACCAGATCACAATGCTCACAATTAGATGTCTCTCATCCTCCCTTTGGCTATGGTCCCTTTGGAAAAAAAAAAAAGAAAAAAAAAAAAAAGAAAAAAAAAAAAGGAATTTTCACCCAGATTACAAGTTCAAGCAATTTGCTATAAGGCAAAGTAGCACAGCTGCAAGTCAGGTGCACTCTTCCAGAAATATGTAGGGTCTGTGTCTGAGGGTTTCATGACTTGGAGACTCAGTAGGCAAAATGTAAATAGGTAAATAAATACAGTAAAAATTCTAGAGAGAATCTTCAACAGTATATTTTTCAAACCTTTTGCAATGGATGAGAAACCTAACTGTAGGACAACCTGGATTTAAATTTATAGAGCTCCAGATTATAAATCTGTATTCTTAGCAGTAGACTGAAACAACTGAATTGCCTAAAAAAATTCAGATCCTACCATGCTAGATAGTTACTAAAGCAATTCCCACTAAACAGCCAAAGAATATGTGAATGTGCACTTCTGAAAGGAATATAAGTAATGTGTGCATCAACACAGGCGGAAGCAACATACAAAAGCATTATCAGGAATTTTTAAATTAATATATGATACAGAAAACCACTGTTCCCTGCTCACAAGTAATACTATCTCCTTCAGTGTAACTATGTCATCATGCAAGGTGCTATCACCAAGAGAGAGGGTGCTATTCAGTGGGGACCTATTACATGATAACAAAGTGACAAAGATGAAAGATGACTTCTGCTCATCATGGAAATTCTACTCCTAGGAAAAATAAAATGTGTTTTGTACAGTATGTTCTGCCCCAGGTGTTTATTACTGTAATGCTTTCTGGTGACTTAGAGTTTCTGGGTTATCAACTATAAGATGCAATAGCTTTTTGATTACTAGTTTTCCCTAGTCTATATTCCACCACTATTATCAATTTGTCTTCAAATTCTTGAAGACTCTTTGTATTTGCTCCCTTGTAGGTAATACTTTTAATGATGTTGTTTAGGTTTTTCAGGTCCAATACCACTATAAAACCTATTATGTTAGTATAGCTTTATAAATATACATGTATATATACATGAACACACTCATGCCCCTTTAGGCACAATGCGGTTTTCTAGAAGGTTTGAGAATACCTCGAAACCTGTGGAGAAAATGAAGCCTGTCTTGTTTTCCTTGCTGCTGCCATCTGTGGCATATGCATCTAGTTATGCTTGACTACATACTGTCACATGAGCACACTGTGTCAAACTGACCCAACACCAAAAAAAAAATATCACACCACACAATGCTGTTAACACTGGGACACAGACTGAAGAGCACAAGAAAAATAATGTATCATCTTCCAGCCCTACTGGTGCTATAATAAAAGCATGATACACAAGAAAACTGCTAAAAGACTGGATTTATTTCCACTCCCTAGTCATATAGCACAGGCAGAATTTTAAAAGTTATGCAGGTGATGCCGTGGGGGAAGGACAGGAGGAAGAAACAGGCTGTTAGCCTTTTCCAAATGAAAAGGTAGACTAAGGAAAGTAAACAAAGTCAAATCAACTAAAACCAATAAAATACAAATCAACAGCAATAACAAACCACAGAAGCAGATTACGCTGGATGCAGATCAAGCTGGATTATGTGACCTACCCTCCTCCCAGAAGCTATGACACAATTCAGGCTCCTTAAATGTATCATATCCCAGCAGGGAACTGGGTCATGCACTGACTGACAGTAAGAGACCAACACCTTCCAGGGCACCTCTGGATTAGGATTGTGCTGGGCACTCATACATCCTCTGAGCAACACCCCACAGCTCTCCTCTCTTGGCTCTCGCTGTGCCAGTGTTGGCAAGGTCTACTCACGGCCTCCGGCCCATTCACTCCCTCTCTAAAGCTCCTTTTCCATGACCTCTGTGCTGCTCCTGAGGACCCACCACATGCAACCTATGTGTCACAAGACTGTTTAGGTTGGAAGGGACCTCCTGAGATCATCCAGCCCAACCCCAAGCATGTGCAGATGCCCTGGAGGGTTTAGCTTTTTTCTGCATTAAGAATCTAATGGTTTCTCCCTCCTTGCAACAGCGGAGAGTGCTCATCCTAGCTTTCCTTAACCTCTGGCTTTCTGGGGTGTAATTGCTTTTGTAGTCACATTAGGATTCATTGCCTTTGGCTCACCAAACATCTAAGTGTCAAGGCTGAATTATTTTCATACAAGGCAATGGTAAGCTTAAGAAAGCATTAATGTGAGATCAATCTTTATTCCCAGAAGAACACAATGATGTGATCTACATGAAAGACTGACTTCTGACACAGAAGAATGGTTAACAGTCAGCAACTTGGGGAAATCCAAAAACCCAGACCTTTGTCTCAGTAACAAAGCCATGCAAAGGCATGCAAGGCAGGGAGAGAGAGGCCACCAGTGGAAAAAAAAAAAAAAAATATCTCAAGCATGCCAGATGTATCTAACAACACTGACGCTAGCCCCAGGCCTCTGGTAGTGGCCTGAGCAAACAGCAGTAGACGGGAAGAGAAGAAAGGATACTGATCATAAGGAGATTTCAGGTTCCTGCAGAAATGCGGGGGAAGTGCCAGTAGGCTAGGGGGCCACAGATGGTGGGAGGAGAAGGGCACCCAAGCCACCAACCTTACTGTCATTCTCAGAAAAATCACTTCTAAACTAATACCTGTTTTGATGCCAAGCGAAGAAAAGCTTAGAAGGATTTGGACCTGTGGATACGAAGGAATACCAAACACACAGCTCAGCTATACGCAGGGCAGGCAAACAGAAAGTACATGAAGGACCCAGGCTACAGTTCCCAAAGGTCCCAAGGAAGCCGAGGAGGCTCAGAGTTCATCTGAACTCCTGAAATAAATTTCCTTTTAAATCAGTTATTAATGGAATCCTCTGGATGTGCTAGCCCCAGTGAATCAGGTACATGTTTTAACCACATGCACAATTTATAAGCTTGAATGAGTTAAAATCACAATTGCTTCCAAATGCTGATTTCCTCACTCTTGTTGGCTTGTTTCATCCAAGCAACACTAAAATATACTCAAGTGCACCCAAGTACAGTTTTAGGGAGAACTCAAAGTCACCAGCTTGATTTTAATGAGTATTAGGCCTTGGATATCCCATTGTGTCTGTTCATCAACATCCCAGATTTCCAGAGTTCAGAAAAATTTACAGGATAATCCAATCTGCCCTTGGCATATGAACTGGAAGTAACAAAATGACTACAACATAGCTAATTATTCTTTCCTTGACCTCTTTGAATATTAAATAAGTCCTTCATTCTAAACCTCTGGGAATCTTCTAATAGTAGACACTTATCATACAACACTTCTGTCATTGCTTGGACAAGCTGTATATTTTCAGTTCTTTCAAAGTCTTTCTTTGTAAGCTAGTCCTTTTTACTGTATAATCAGGTTTGCTGTTTTTCACTTCACTCCCTGCAATTTATTGATATTTTTCTGAAATGGAGAAACCCAAAATGGATGCAATACCCCAAAAAATCTCTGTTAAAAAAAAAAAAAAAAAAAAAAAAAAGTGAGCTCCCATGCTTTCCTTACATTTAAAATGCTAAAAACAAATTTTCCTCAAGTTTATCCCACCTTGAATGGGTGCTGAACAAAGCTGGGGACAGTTCCAAGCTCAAGGGAATGAGCCAGTGTGACAGGAAATTTTCTGAGTATCTTTGGAACAGCCATGGCCCAATACAGGAATGCATGTTTAGGGAGGTATTAAAGCACAGATTATTGACCTCCAAACCACAAAAGTTCCTTTGGAACCTTTCTGGATCATTATTCAGCTGTGTTTATAGACTACTAGACTTTAGAGACTGCTAGACTTCCAGCCATGGGGTCAAGGCTAGCGCATCTCTTCCCAGTGACTCTTTTCAAAGAATAAACAACATGGACGTTACCATCCTCTAATTATCCTTACACAAGCATTTGTGCTGATGAAACTGTCTAAATGTTCCTCTAACCAAGAGAACAACTCTAAAAGTGGAGGTCTTTTTCTTATTATACTCCCTCTATGTTTTTAGAGAAGGAAATTGCCACTTAAATTCCACTAAAAGAGTTCTCAGTTATGGATCACTAGCAATATTGATTGTAATGGTTCCTTTGGAAACATTACAGTCTATCATAGCAATGTTGTTGCTGCTGCAAATATGTTAATCAGCTGAAACCCTTTTGAACACTGTCTTCAGAATTCTCTTTCAGTCGTCTCATCCTTTTATACCATGCCCACTGCTTTAGCACCTTCCAGCGGCACACAGAGATGTGAATGGCATCTCCCAAGACAGCACAACACAGAAGTCAGTTTTCTAAGCTCTTATTTCTCCCTGAAGTCATCAGGATAACACGCACGAAAAGTATGCACCAAGAAGAGAAAAATAAAAAATTGCTTAACATAAATAATGAAAAAAATGCTGTTAAATTCTTGCATGTTGAAAATGGTTACAGCATTCTTTTTTCCACCTAAACATGGCTTAAAAAAGGGGGGGAGGGGGAATCTCCCTGAATGGGATTGTAAAAATATTTTTGCAACAAAATTAAGTTTTTTAAGTCCAGTGCCAGCTACCTGAAATAACTGAATAAACATTCATAATGGGTATTTATCATGGTAAACAGTGCATAACCAGGAAAATAAATAAATAAATAAATACTGTAGTACCCTTTCTTATCACATTTCTTCTCATATTTTCCCAAGAATAACTCTTTTGGTTAACACAGAAATGGATAAATCAGTATTTCTTAAACACCGAGACAAAACGTAGAGATTTTTAGCCAAAACAGATGGAGAGAAGAAAAAAAAAAAAAAAAAAAAAAGCAGCGGAAAATAATTTTTAACCCCCTAATTCTTTCCCCCCACACTCAGCTCTGCCTTAGAAGTTAAGGTGGGAGAAATAGCTGCGTTGTGGATATGCACTTGGCGTGCAGCCAAACAAGACAATATGGGGAACAGAAGAGTAACTACATGGAAGCACGGCTTCCCATGACAGCTATATATAATCTCCTGCTCTCATCCTCTGGTTTTAAATAACTTACGAGCTCAGCTGTGTGCCTCCCTGAAGATGCACTGGAAGCAGGGAAGTTAACTGTTCGCAGAGGTATTTTTTCAAGGCTGCACCCACATGCACTGGAGAGCACAGACTAGGTGAACACAAGCCATAGGTGGACTGTAGGAAAACTAATTCCCAGAACTTATAAGGGAACAGCCTAGTTGTGTCAAATGAGAGGAGGAAACAGACTATGAGACTGATTGACATGAAGGAATGTATAGGAAATGCTGCTCTGCTCTCCAAAACCACACTAGAGAATGAACTGTGCAGCAGCGGGGCAAAAATAAATAAATAAATAAATAACTTTAACCTAGCTACTTCATGACTACAGAGCTGTCACAGCAAGGTAGTTACATAAGGGCAGCAAGACCGCCATTATGCTGTCAGTGTCACCTCTGTCACCGGCTGAGACCACTGCACCCTGCTGCACTGCAGGAAGGGCTGCCTAGTGAGGGCTTGGCTGCTCCCGATGGGCTGCTGATGGGGACATAGCCATGGAGGAAGCTCTCCTCGGCCCCTACTCCAGTCATCCACCCCTTCTCTGGGAGGAGAAGGCTCTGCCCCACAGCAGCACAGGGATGCCCTCTTCATGTGTTTTTCCTTCAGTATATGACACAGAGCTGCACACCAGATTCATCTTCGGCTTTAAAACAAGCTCAGAGCTGAGCCCTAAGATAGCACTAGCCTCAACAAGGGGTTTGTTATTACAATATATTAGAAGAGGCCTGACTGTAGATGTAGGAACATGCATGTGCAGTTCTACCTGTTATTAATCAGTATAAATTGTTCTGAGCAATACTGAATGTCTAAACAGAGCATGGTGATTTGAATTAACCTGCACAACCAGACTATCAGAGAAGATACAAAGTTTTAGACAACCAACAGTGTCCAAATAGGAATCAGAGCCCCAAAGACCTCAAATAGTTGTGGATATCAGAAGCAACTTGGCTGTGAAAAGCACCAGAAAACATGGCAAAATAGGGCATTCCCCCAGCTGAAGACAAACCCTCACAAATGAATAAATGCAGGCACTCATCTACTTGCAAAGGTTGAAGTAGCAGAGGTGGGTAGCTTTAGTTGTCCCATTAAGCCCATGCAAATCATGCTGTCTGGCACCATATCCCCATGGGATCTGGGCAGGCAAGACATGGTGCCTATTTCAGCATGTACATTTTTTTCTCTTCCCAAGCTGTAACTTCTCCAGAATCTATGCTCTTCTCAAGTTATCAGACCAAAAGCTGCCCAAAGTACAAAACCAGACATATAGCACAAGATCTCAAGATCTGAGTACATTAAAAAAAAAAAAAAAAAAAAAAAAAAAAAAAGTTTTATATATTTTTTCTTGCAATGAACAATGACATCATTTTTAGAGCCACAGTTAAAGTAGCTTTACCGCTCTACACTCAGACCTTTACAACACTTTTTATGCCCAGTATACATTCTCAGTGATATTATTTACTTAAAACTTTCAGCATTAAAACAGTTACAGCCCCTGAGTGCTACAGGCTGTTTTCTGCCATTTCTTAACAAAATTTTGTATCAACTATGCACTACTGACCATGCATAGGGATTGCAAGCTCCTCTCCAGAAACCTGAATGTGGAGTGTATCAGGTCTCCGTTCACAACCCATTTCTCAGCTCCAGTCTATGCTGTACTATTATTACAAGTACAAATCACATGTAAACCCCACTGAAGTTTTGTTCTCCCAATAACTGTCCCACCTTCTGTTTTATAACAGATAAGCCAGCACGGCAGTACCTAGAGTGCAGTGAGAGTGGGTGTATTTATAATTACTCAGCAGTAAATCGTGTATGACAATGCAGTGGCTAAGTACATGGCAGTTCTGCATAAGTGTGGTACTAAGGACCATGGTTTAGTGATGGGACCCAGTAGATTAGGTTGATGGCTAGAGCTGATGACCCTGAAGGTCTTTTCCAACCTAAATGACTCTGTGATTTTCCACGCGTGGTAACTCAGCATGATTTGTAATGGGTATTGCATGCAGGATTTTCACATATTGCCTCCTCCTTTTTGGGGGCAGGCTCTTCCAGCATCAAACACTTCCCAAATGCCTCCTTTTGCTAATGCTGCTGAGAGGAGGAGGCTATTGAGCATTCAGCTCTCACTTCTGGAGCGAGAGGGTGCCTTGCAGCAGCCCCTGCTCTGCAGCTTTGCTCTTCGGGGCTCTCCTTGGTTACCAGTCCCAGCACCACAGCAGCACAGACCACAACCCTGGCAGTGCCATACTGCAATAGTTACTGCTTGTACAGCAGCACAGAGTGGCAGAGGTGACTCGGTCATGTGCAAAAGGTGGAAGGGGAAAGAGGGCAGTGGTGGGAAAGCACATACAGTTGTTCCAGCCATGCCAAAATCCAGACGCACCTGTGGCTACCAAGTTGTCCTAGAACACTTGCTTACATTAGACTTTTCTATCATCGAAAGATACTCCATTACTTACTAAAATAAAAATGTATTACCTCAGTCTATCCAAACTAAGGTGTAAGGAGCTTTCTTTGTCTCTTCAAAACATTCTGGGAATTTTAATTATCTAGAGATGATTTTCATGCTGGAAGGTCCCACACTTTAAGGATTTGACAATTGAGAGAGAAACCAGACTGCTCCAAGACAAAAAAAGCTGCAGACAGGTATTCACTCTGCAGTCAGCTCTGCCAGTTGGCAATGTTAGCATTCCGCCCCCAACAGCTCTGTTCCTGCTCCTCTGTTTTATGTTTTGGGTCTCTAGGACAGATGGAAAAAAAAAAAAAAAAAAAAAAAAAAAAAAAAAAAAAACAGGAATCTCTAATCCATGTTGCTGCAGTCAGCTGGGTTAGCTCCTGAAACTGGCCAACTTTGCCATCAGCAGATTAGGGGATGATCATATGATGTCTTGCGCTGGAAAAGTTGTGGGGACAGTAACCTCTAGCTCCTGGATAGTGATAAGCAGCTGGAAACAGTAATATTTTCAGCAGGCTCAGCTGGAACTAGAAGAGAGCATCTGTCCATGGTTCCAGTGGCAGGTGGCAAGGAAAAAAGTGTGTGTGAAGTGCATAGCTAACCTAAATCCTATTTCTGTAATGAGAGAAAGTTTACTCACAGATAGTTTTAAAGCTTTATTTTTAGCTCCTTTATTTAGTAACATCCAGAGATAATATCACAGGCCAAAACACATAGTACTTTCCAGATAGATGAGATGTGTGTGTAGTTATATTTTATATTGTTTTGCTCGCATTTTTAAATAATGGGCTAATGATCCAATCACACAGCAATAAGCAATTAATTATTTACAGCAAAAAGCATATTTTAGGGTTGTTCTCCCCCTCCTCCCCACACACAGTCTGTGCCAGCAAGACCCAGTTCAAAAAAACATAGCACTAAGTCCTTTTCATTGCATCACACGGACAGATTAACTCATTTCTTTGGTGTTTTAAAGCATATTTTCCCACCCACCCCCATCATAATGTACAATACACTGCCTCTAGAGCTGTCCCTACTCATCAAGAATAGCTGAATATTGCTTATAGCCATATTATAAGTTACATATCCTAACCAGTAAAGAAAAAAAATCATCCCAAGTTAGTTCCAAGTTCTGTATTCAGATATACAAGCTGCCACATTTTTGACAATCATGCCCTTTTTAATGTCATGAACCTTAAATAAGTTTTCATGTGCCTGTAACTATCGAACAGCAGTGTTCTGACCACACTTTATTCTTCTCTTTGAGAAACACATACACCTTTTGATGGATACATACTTTCCTTACACATCACTTTGCTCTCATTTTCACTTTTTGTGCCTCTTTTCCTTTAATTTTACTATATACCTTTGTCCTGGTTTCAGTGAGAACAGAATTAATTTTCCTCCTAGTAGCTGGTAGGGTGCTATGTTTTGGATTAGAATGAGAAGAGTGCTGATAACATGCTGATACTTTAATTGTTGCAGAGCAGCGCTTACACTAACCCAAGGACTTTTCAGCTCCTCGCTCTGTCCAGCCAGTGGGCGGGCTGGGGGTGCAGCAGGAGATGGGAGGGGACAGACTCAGGACAACCTTCCACCACTCTCCACTACTGCTGGAGGTGGCTGAAAGATGTCTCCATTAGTACACTGGACAAAGATAGTCTGGTATTTAATATTTAATTACAACAGTTCAGGTTAGACCCAGAAACACTATTTATATAAAATATAATAATGCAAAGCCTAAGGGATGGGGGAAGGTGTCAGCCTCTGCTTATAGGACTGCCAGGAGACAAAGTTACTCTGGCAGCCTTTAGATTCTCACATACGAAAACACCATTTCCTATTGCTAGTTGAGATGTCTGGCTTCATTGGGCCTTACATGTACTTGCCTATACTCAGGAAACCTACTGAGGTCAGACATGTCTGACATACCCAAAACTCTCAACACTATCCAGACTCTGTTGGTGATACCTCTGTCTGCCACATCAAGTGTTCACATACACAACAAGTGCTCTTGCAGCAATATGATTTTCATGTTTGCATAGGAAAATGGCAACATTTACCCCAATCTCCATTTATCACCTCAAATTGTATTGATGTCATTTATAAAGAAAGTTATAAAAAATGACAATTAGGACTTCTCTAAAAGGAATTCAAAGCTTTCTTCAAACACATTAATTATACTTCAATCCACTCATTTGCTTTGGGCTTTACCTTAAATGTCATCCCCATTTTGCGAAGGGAAAACTAAGGTATTGAAAACTTCAGTGTAATACATAAATAGTCACTAACAGACAAGTTTGTGGTGTAGATCTCTGACTTCTGTGCTGACCAGAAAAGAAATAATTTTCCTCTCAACATATTTTGACATCATAATATCTGCTGTTGGCTAGGAAGTGCTGGCAGATGTTCATATATAGCAACACTAACATTTTTTTTTTTGAAGACTTCCTCCTGTTTTCTATTCATAATTGCATCTTCCCACGAGCTACACTGGAACATTTTACAACTACTTTGTAAATCACTTTCCTACAGAAAAATAAGTCCCTGCAGCTATTCAGGGACACATTGCATTGGCATTCAGGTGCTTCCAAGCCACTACAACCAAGCAACATTGGGAACCTAAAAAGCTTTAAAAATCATGACTAAGCATTTAATCCTGATGAAGCCAGTGGGAAGAGTCCTGTTTCACAAGTCTTACACTTTCTATAGGGTGTGTATAGCAACAGATCAGACTGTTACATGAAAGGGAAGTCCAAGTGAACAAAAATTGCAAAGGGTTTAAATTATTTCTAAATCAGTAACTGTTAAGGAGGAATCTAAGTGCTCTTGAATGGATGTTAACAGAATAAAACAGAATGCATGGCAGCTGTATACTGTGTTATATGATCCTGAGATATAAAATCCTTTAAAGAAATCTCTTATGGAAAGGAGAATTTATCAGGATAGCCAATTAGATGATAAAAACCCCTTATACTGCAAATCAATGCTGCATTCAATTAAGCAGTAAAAACTGTCTTTTCACCTATAAACAGAAAAGGAGACCATTCTGCTTTAGCTGCATGTACAATTTCCCCACCATATAATCTCTATATGCCTGTTCAGTTCAACCTACACTTCCATAATTTCTTTCTAAAATAAAGAACACTGTTTGAGATTTTTGTATGTTTTAAATTTATATAAAGAAAGGCTCTTTATGCCAGTCTATCAAAAAGACAACACACTAAAATGACAAAAGTGTATGTTGTGCAATGGACTGTTCATCTTCTGAAGAAACCAGAAGGAAAAGGACCAGAAGTTAAAGCTTTGAGAGTAAGTTCATAGATTTAAAGTCATGTTTCCTTCCCCAAAATTATTTGGGTTTAGGACTACAGCCTTTTTATAAGTAAGCCCGTCTGCCCACTAAGGGCTCTATCTCCTACAAGAAAATCAGGAGTCTTGTATAGTAACAGGAGAAGTATACTCAGCTCTTCAGGGCACTGAGGGATACCGAGTGCCTTCAGCAGCTATGTAGACCCAAGTGTTCCTGTCTATTTTAGTTTGCTGATTCCTTTAAACAAAATACAAGGTTGCTGTGAAAAATTAAAAGCTTTTGTCTGCTTTTGTTATAGCTAAATTAGCAATCTCCTTGGGAACTGCATATTCACACTTACAAAGAAAGAGGGAATAACTTGAAAAAGATTCTTTGGTAACACTGAAATCTTTTTGTCCCAACACTGGGGAAATATACAATAAAGAGAGGTACTCTGGCAAGCCTCTAATGCTATTAAGGCTGAAGTGATAGGGAGGTTTCACTCCTCACCTTCACCCTGCACTGTCACACAGAGGGGCCTCATCTCTGAACACCACCATACCTTAAGCACCTTAAGAATCCAGCTATTCAAATAAGAAGCACGCAGCCATACAAACGTGTTGCCATTCCACACAGTCACCCTCTCACAGAAGGCTGTTCTGAAGCTGCAAGCCCACCCCTGACATTTAATAAAAGCAGCATGTGTCAGTGCTTCTGAGCGCATACGCGCACGTCCCCACATTAGTGTCCACAGTGACACATGCTGGCTGTACCAGGGAAGGACACTGCTATAGAGATCACCTCAAAAAAGCCCCTGGCAACTATTAGCTTCTAATAAATTATCTCATTAAAGCAACCATGAAGAAGAAGTTCCATTTCCAGATCTCATCTCCCTTAAATTATAACTCCTCTGCATGGGAAACAGCCTCCTGCCTGTTGCACCAGGAATTCTTTCAGATCAGAGCTGGCTTCTTGTCATGCCAGCAGTTTCAAACACCAAGTCCCTCTATCTGAAAACTACAGGCTGCTGCAGAGATTTCCTCTTGCTCCACCAGATGTTGAGCTATATTCCCTTGCTCTTCTCTAGTCAGGTTTCTGAAGAGCATTTCAACATCTTCCATGTACTTTTAAAGGCTATTTTTAGGCTTTTTTTTTTTTTCCCCCAAATGAAGAAGAGATTTTTCCTGAAAACGTTCAGGACTTCAACTTCATTTAAGGTATTGGTACATTATTAAAGCATAACTCAAAAGATACACTGAACATGAGCAAGTGTAGGTGATGTAACCTGTGCCAACAAATTCAGCTGTCTCTTGAGAATTATTTTACAGATCTGTGTGACTCACCATATTAGGAAGTCTAAGTATTTTGAAATAAATGTATCTGTATTTTTGATAAGTGGAACAAGACTACCTTTTTAAAAATATTTATTTATTTATGGATTAGAAAAAAAGAAAATCACAGGCACTCTGAAAAGCCCAAACTCAGCCTTTGTTTCTCGCAGCGGGCATGGCACCGGAGCTCACAAAGGCCACTTTCCCCAGTAAAAAGCGGCATTTTTAGCCATCTGCCTCGGTCCTCTGGGGCACTCCGGCTGCAGCATTTCGCCGGATTCACGGGAAACTTTGAGCGAGCGTTTTCTTGGCAGGACCGGGGGCATGTTCGGCGGTTCCCAAGTAGAGCCGAGGAGTGGGTGGTGCTGTTATTCATCACCGCACCCCACGGCTCGCACAAGCAGCCATCTGCCATTCCCGGTCCTGCTGTACTTTAATTAAGCGTCTACCAGCCGAAGGATTTTAAAAAAAAGAGGATCGAAGGGAGGAAAAGCGGGATGTGGGGGAAGGATGAAGAGGAGGGGGTGCTGTGGGAGCCGCTCGGGGCCGTACCTGGGAAGAGGAAGGCTTTGCTCCCGTTGTGCAGCCCCGGCACCTGCCGCACGCCCGCCGCCGAGCCCGGCAGCCGCAGCTCGGCCAGCACGTCGATCTGCAGCGAGGGGTCCACGCCAAAGCCTGCAACTGCCCCACAGAAGTGCCGTTAACCCCGCCGCAACTTTCCGCCCCCCCCCGTGCCAACCCACCCACCCCGGACCCCCGCACCTTACCTGGCCCCAGGCAGAGCAGAAGGCAGAGCGTGCCGAAGCCGCTGCCGGACTCCATGGCACAGCGCAGCGCTCAGTCCATAGCCCACCCCCCCTTTCCAAAAAGAGATAAAAAATAATATAAAAAAAAATGGGTCCGTGGAGGGGGGCAGAGGCTGGCTGCCTCCCCGCCTCTCACCGGGAGGAGCGGACCCCCCGCGGCCCCGCAGCGCGCATCACGGCGGCCGGCCGGAGCACACAAAGGCGGTGGCGGGGGGGCCGGGCCGGGCAGCGCAGCCCCCCCTTCTCCTCCCCTCCGGTGGGCTTACAAACACCGGGGCGAGGGGGCAGCCTCCGGTCGTGCCCGGCAGCTCCCCCTCCCCTCTCGGCTGGGGATGCCCCCGCTGCTCCTGCAGCAGCCTCCTCCCGGCGACCCCCCCCCCGGGGAGCACCGCTCCGCTCCGCTCCGCTCCCCGCCGTCCAGCGGGAGCACGGAGGCTGGCGGGAGGGGCCGCCGGTTTATGGCGAGGCCGCGGGAGCCGCCCACCGCCCACCGCCCACCGCCGGGCCGGGCCGGGCCGGGGGCGGCGCCGCCTCGCCCGCAGGGAGCCGCCGGAGCCCCGGAGCCCCCGGGATGCAGGGGGGCGACAGGCAGCCCTCTGGGTTCCCCCCGGTACCCCCTGATTTGTTGTCGCAACCCTCCCCCCCCCCCCCTCCCGCCGGAGTCATCCCGACACGGGAGAAAGACGGGCCTGATCCTGGGAAAATAAAGTCGGGGGTGAAGCGGGGAGAAAGCGGGACTTTGAACACTGGGGTGCCGGCCGCCCCGTCCTGAAGGACGGCTTTGCATCACCTCCCTGCAAGCTGACAGCTCCCCCTCCCCCGGCAAGTGGCGTTTCTGCGCCTCGCTGGGTGTAACGGGGGCCGAGGGCAGCCTCGGGCTTACCTTCCCTTTCCTAAGGACTCCTGATGCTCCACGCTAACGCCCTGCTGCCCGTTGGTCGCGTGCTGCAGGATAAGGAATCGATTTTTATTTTTTTTTCAATTTTTGCCAGCTTTGCATGCACGCCGGTAAGGCCCTGATTTATATGTGATTTCCCATAGCGTCTGTTGGCCTCCCCCCAAACTCATCGCTTATGGTCTTTACAAATAATAAAATCTTTAGTTATGATCCTTACAAATCTTTCCGAATAATGATTCCAAAGACTAAAAGGCAGAGAGTTTTTTTTCTCCATATTCTTTTTTTTTTTTTTTTTTTTTTTTTTTATCATCGTGGGAGGTGATGGTGAATCTCCTTTCCAGGCCAGACTAACCAACTCAGATCGTAAGCAACACAAAAAGCAAACACCTTCTTTCCTAGAAGGAAAAATAAATAAATGAATAAATAAGAGGATTGTCTAAAGACGAGAGCAGAACAGTGAACTCCATCCCTCAGGCCAAGCCCACAGCCCAGGCACTGGGCACAGCTCTGGTGTGTCCTCTCTCCTATGCCACCCTTGGAGAGCTCCAGGCTTCTCCTCCAGGTGGTGGAGGCAGTAGAGGAGGTGGTGATGTCCTGGTCTCATCCTGGCCAGGGGAACCCCTCTGCTGCATCAACACATCTTCTCTGGCTCTTCGGGAAGGTCACACCATGCCCCTGAACTCACGTAATCCCCTAGCTGTCAGAGGAGGCTGAGGGAAGAGGGGTTTTGCTGTGGAAGTTAATGGACAACGACCACATGCCGGTGATTGTTTTCATGCTATTTCAATCACATTGGTTACAGATAACTGAACCAGAAGCAATTAATTTAAGAAAGAGATTCAAAATCTAGAGCAATAATGGTGCATAATGAACCTCACAGGCAGTTGAGACAGACGTGGAAGTGAACAAAACAAGAGGGGCAAACACCTACATTTAATTCTTGTGTACACAGGCAGCCACTGACACTTTCCATCATGTGGGGCTGCCACAGAGGCATGAGAGTGTAAATCAGGTGGAGTCCGCCCCTGCGATAACCCATTTCTCTCCCAAGAGATCCCTGGGGAGTGGCCACTCATCGTCGTGTCACATACATGAAAAATCACTCAAATCACCATCCAACCTGCTTTGTCTGTTCCCCGTTCTCTACATGGAGCCCAGGGCAGACATTATAGACATACACAGAGGTGTGTTTCTATGTGAGATGTCAGCAGTGACATAATTCAGCTAACCAAGATCTCAGTGAACAACAGGAAGAGACTTTCTACCAACACGAGGAACATGGTAATGATGATTAGATCTTTCAAATATTTTGCTAACCTAATACATGTTCCTACCCAGGGAATCATTTTCTGATCACTCTAGAAATGTACAGTTTTACAGTTTTTCTGGGCATGTTGCTTCCTATATCTGGACATTATGGAAACACTAAAAATATATATATATGCATTTCTTTTATTCCTCTAGTTGGCCAGAATGCTCTTCCCTTTGATGAAAACCATGTCTCTTAGCCAAGTGATCTACATATGCATCACACTGAGGCTCACCATAATCTATCCCATGCATAGCAAAGGGTAACAGACCTAAGAAAATGGTAGAGCATCTACATAAGAACATAGTGATGAAAGCACAATAATATAGAGCTTTCTATATTAAGGCAGGTCTCTCACTAAAGCACTCCATTCCAGATATCAACATGTAAGGCTCTCAGGAGGTTTCAAGGCTCTCCAGAGCCTAGATGTCTTTGATGTATCTCCTTCCTTCCTTCCTTCCTTCCTTCCTTCCTTCCTTCCTTCCTTCCTTCCTTCCTTCCTTCCTGCTGTGCTTCAGCAACATATGTGGGGGCACACCATGTAACACAAGTGGTGTTCTATAATACAGCTGGCTTATAGATGGTCTTCTGGGCATAAATGTTTCAACTGCAGTGAGATTTCTATGTGAAACGGGTATCATGATGTTGACTCCTTCCCACCAAAACCCCTACTAGATCCTAAAAAATAAGTAGGACTTCTGACTAGTGGCTGATATTCACAACAATATTCATGACAAAAGGCATGTGTTGCAAGTCCCAAATTCAAGAATGATTTCATTGCAAAGGGAATCTCATATTAATTACACTAATATTAATTATATGCTAATAAACTGAAGTAAAGCTCTTAAAGCATGCTGATGACAGTCCTGCCCTGGGAAGGCATTACCTCTCTTACTGCAGCTTATCTGGGTCTATTTATTTTTAAAGAAAAACATGAATATTTTATTGACAGTAGTTTTAGCCCTGCATTCCTATGCCGGAACCTGGAGAGTCCATGTGAATTTAAGAAATACATAAAGAATTGTCACTGACCTACTTACACAACACTGATACAACTTCTTACTTAGAGCATAGAAAACAAACTTCCTTATACCACAAAACACACAGCTGTTTACTCGACATTATAATACTTTAATGCAGCATTTATACGAAAACTATTGGTAAAACATGATGTTACATAATTCATACTTTTTGAAGTGGAACAAGGAGAAATAGTCTGTTGTCATAGAGAAGCAGCTTTTTAATTGGAGTAAATTTGATATTGCTGGGGATGAGGGTTTTTATTAGTTACAGACAGGGAAAACACAGGCAAATTACTCTGCAGCAGTTCCTCTTGACACCCTTCAATGTATCTGCACCATTACATCATTACGATCCAGATTTCCCTTCTGTGAAAGCTATTGCATGTAAAATCCATGCAGTTGTTGTGTGGTGCCTGAAATGCCAGGTGGGACCAAGGTGAAATCACCAAACTCATTTGCACTTGTTTTCTAAATGGGGGCTTCAACAGAGAGGAGCAAACCTCGGGTGATGTTCTTCAATAGACCTCAGGTGTTTATTCGATTTTTTTTCTTGCCAGCCTCCTGACCTGTGAACTTCTCCTGCGGCACTCTCTCCCTCCAACCTATACAGACATCTATGTGTTCGTACCTATAAATCAGGAAATTTAATTCTGCTGCTTCCTCAGCCTCCTCAGAGCTCCTTCCTTGCATAGTTTTTTCTTCCTGATTCCCCAAATGCTCTCTGCCCTTTAGCAGCTTTCTCTTAGACACATGCTCCCCCTCCTTCTCCCTTCCTCAGACACAAATGTGTATGCATGCACACCCCTTTGCTCATCTTCTTTTTGCAATTTGCCAGTCTCACAGCCTCCACCAGCTCAGGATTGGTGTCTGTATCCATGTCCTGCACGATGCAGTTTTCCCTTCTCAAAAATGCACTGTGTGTTTCTGACCAGGCAAGCAGTGGAGAACTTGGGATTTAAATACAGCACTTGGCTGAGGCCCAGCAGAGATTGTCAAACCGAGTAAGCTGCATGCTCGACCATGACAGCACCAGCCCCGTTAAAAAGCCCTGGCAATCTTCTCAAACATGCATTGGCCAAAGATACATCACTGATTTTAGTTACAGTCATGAATGTTTCATACCAATTTGATATTGCCCTGCTTGTAATTTCAAAAATTGCTTACCATCAGAAAATAGAGCTGTGAAACAAAGGATCTAGCTATTTAAGGAACACACTTTATATCTCTTAAAGTTTAATCTCTTCCCGTTTTTTTATGCCATCTTCACTCAAGTATATTTCATGTCTTGCACCTGACATTTCAGCTTTGGCAATGCAAATGGTGCAGTCAGAAGTGGAAAAGCAGCACATGGAAAAAGTGGTGGCAATTACGAGGTTAGAGCTAGGGCTGTGTGCATCTGAGCCCAGGAAGAGAAATGGAGGCCAATTGCATTTATGAGGAATAGAGATGAAGATATTTTTCAGAAGTTTTCCCAAAGATTCTTATTTGATTCTGGGGCAAGAAAGAAAGGCTGGAAGTGCAGGCTGCATTCTCTTTTTCCCAGTTTTGAACCTTGATCTTCAAAGTTGCAAGGTGCACACATTAACCTTCCTTGCTAGATCTTTGTTTCTTATACTAGCTTTATTTTTTTCCTCCAAGAGGGTGCGCATCCTTTTGATGTGAGGTAGAAGTGATAGACTGCCCTGCTGGCAGCCTTCACACATTATGATGCCTAAAAATGTCTTTTCGGAGAAAATGTCAGCTAGGAGTTCTGGCATGGTATTTGGTGTGTGGAACCACACAACGTAATGAGGATAAGAGGATAGTTCATGATCAGGCTTTAATTATCTCAGTTCTGCCAGTCTGGGTCACAATAACAATTAGGCAAGACTAGAGTTAAATTACTTTGACCTAAGTGTGCTCTGTGCTTTGATCCTCTTGCCATCTGAAATATTACCCCCTATTAAAAATGGATCAGCGTATCCACCACAAGTGTTTATGATAACAAAGCTGGCATGCAAAGACCTTAATTTGCTATGTTCCATTTTTGCAGTACAGGAAAAATCTGCAGTCCTCTCTAGAGCCAGGCACTGGCTGGAGTGAGAGTCAGTAAGAGGCTCAGTGCAATTTTTTTATTTTTTTTTTTTTTTTTTCTGCTTCCACAATGTAATGTAACGTGGTAAATCCGTCTGCAAGTACCAGAGTGGAGAGAGGATTTCTGGCAGTGGAAGACTCCCTCCCGTAGAAAATAAAAGGAAAACAAAATCCAATACCTGAGCATCAAATCAAACCTGCACTTGACAGCAGATGCTGCTAAGGCCCCAGACCCCAGCCCCAGACCCCACTCCCTCAGGAGGAATGGCAGACACCTCTCATGCAGGGCTCAGCTTTCCTACCATGCTCACAAGCTGCCGTATCAACATATTCCCCAAATCCAACACAGAGAATTTCAAATGTCTGGTGTGCCATGAGTGGGGACAGAATATTAATATCTGTCATGTGCCCATTCCATTCAGCAGAACAAAGCCAGATATTGGTTCTTGCATTGTAGAGACAGGGGGGGGAAATGTTTAAAACATGCTCGTGACCTCAAAGGTACATGTGTAACAGTTTCTAGTATAGTCTAATTACTTCTGCAGTATCAGGAGAGAAAGTATCACAGGATTTCTCACACTGCCTGACAAATAATAGATTTTCAAAACTCATCTGTACAGTCTTCATACCCAAAGGCATATTTATTGGGAAAACTGGAATAGCTTCAATGATTCTCTCAGTCTATCAGATAATTAAGAAGACCTTTAAGTAGTGTAGCATTGTGTGGCAGCACTAACACATCTTGAACTCCAGTTCTTAAATGATCCTGGGTTTATACTGCCTGGAGTGAAAAATGTAGAAGAAAGGGGTCAGTCTGGGTGGTGAGAGGCCTCTTTGGTGCAGACACCTAAGCAGCATCAGCTTCCCCTGCTGGGAGGTTTGTACAGATTTGGTAGCCCAGGTGTTGTGGTGTTGGGATGTGCTGGATGGTGTTTGGACCCACGGAAGCAAGTACAAACACGGCACGGCGAAGTCTGGGCATTTCCAAACCCTGCCCACTCTACGGACTATACATGCCCAGCGCTGGTCTCACCAGCTCCTCCTGCAGGGAAGGGAGAGCTTCTGACTTGCATCATCATAAAGAAGGTAAGCCCATGCTTCATTGGATAAATCCTACAGATTTTTTTTTTTTTTTTTTTTAATAGATCCAAATAGTTAGAACCAGTTGACTGGTAATATATTTGACCAGCAATTAAGACAGCTAAATTATTACTGGACATGATACAAAATAAGCTCCATTATTGCCCCCGCGCCCGCCCCCCCCCCCCCCCTTTTTGGATAAACAAAAGAAAGAGGAAGATTTGGGCTCATATTTCTTGAAAAATAGCATTTAAAGACAAATTCTGACTTGTTTTACATCCCACTCTTTGTTCCCCTAATAGCAAAACTGCACTTAGAACTAGGAGGACCAGGTTTGAGTGCCTGCTTCATCTGATTACAGCATATGTTTCATTCTGGTTTATCTCTATTGCTGGTGAGCACCCAACTCTTGAGTTATTTCTAGCAGGAGATTATTTGACCACAAAATGCTTGATTAGTCCTAATCTAAGTGGTCTGCTTTTCAAAAGTCTGAACACTAGACATTTCTCATGAACATCACTTGTAGTTTTATTCATTGCTTATTCAAGCACATGTGAAGCCAGAGATCCCATATTTTAACACACCTGCTTGGCTATGGCACTGTTAATGGGGACAGGTGACTCTCAATGGCTTCAGTACCAAATCTTTGATGGAAAAACAAAGCTAGAAGTTGGGAATTCCTTACCATCTTGACTTTCAATTATGACAGTGCAATGCTGATAAATAAATTAAATATCTAATTACGTCGGTGGTTACTTCTTGGATGGGGAGGAGGATTCAGAAGCCAGGCAGGCTAAATCTCAGGTGTGTAAGTAACAGAAAGGTACAGAGATACAGGAGGCTAGTGATGGCTGAGAAAACTGTGCCAAGTTGGGAAGAAATGAAGTGACTATGAATAAGTAGCTTTTATTGGAAGAAAATACCAAGAGACATGCAATCATGATTTTATTTATTTATTTATTTGTGTGTGGAAAAGGTAGGAGTTAGAGTGCACCACTTAAACCACTGATAGGAAATCCAGTTGTGTAGGAGGAACTGACTGGAACAACCCTGCTAGCACATGAATTTTAGGTCCTGGGGAAACAAATTCAGCACTGTAATCACTCCACATACCTGTGGATCAAAATGATTAAGCATGAAAAAATAATATGTCTCATAGAGTTCACCAGCTTAGTGACAACATGGTTTGGTTCAGAAAGGGTGGTACCAAACACAATAATTAAGATGAGAATAATTACAATACCCCTATTTACATGAGTATTTTCCTTGTAGCTGGTAGAATTGCAAGTAGTGATAAATAGAATCACATTCTGGCTTAGTAATTCAAGGTACGTGCAAGATATTAGCATTTAAAGCTGAATTTTTCTTCCAGAAAAAAAAAGAAAAAAAAAAAAAAACATATATATATATATATATATAGGGAAAAAAATGATCTATAACTTTAGGATGGAAGCTATTTATAACCTGTGCTTTAGCAGATCTCCACAGTTTAGAACAAAGAAAGAATGGAAGGCACAGGATAATTAAATGGTAAAGTTCAAGAATTAATTTTGTTCTTCAAAGTGTCTTTCAGGAATGGATACTTATTTAAAGCAACGCAAATCAAATGGAACATTTGGCAGGCAAGATACAGCTCACACAGTAAGAGAAAGCTCAGAAAGTACACAACAGTCAAACACAACCACAAATAATAAGAAATGATACATACAGGAAGCCAAGTATTATGGGTTTACTAGGCTGCTAAGTGTAAAGGAAGAAACCACGGGGTGAGAAAAGACTGCAGTGAAGGTAAATGATTTATTTGAATGTCAGAAAGAGAAGATGGGAGTGAAACTTTACTCTGAAATTACATGTAACAATGTTAAAGCACTATTGGATGAAAAATATTAAAAATACCACTGGTGTAACAACTCTAGAAATATATGTTCCAATAATTCATAGTACCAAATGGAATTCATCAGAGATTCTGAGGAAATCATAAGAATGAAGCACAATTCCAACCTACCATAATTTATCATTAGAGATACGTAATTCATCATTAAAACAGCCCCTCTGATGGATAGCTGGAAAACTGCCAGCACTGTAGCAATCTTTAAAATAGCTCTTAAGGCTGACCCCAGGAACTGAAAACTAGAGAATCTCAATTCATTAATGGGGAAAATAGTTGAGAAAATCTTTTAAGATAGTTATAAAATATCTACAGGTGATATGTACAAGGGAAAGGAAAAAAAAATCAGGATGAATAAATTGCAAGTCGGCACAGATAAACTGAAATAAGAGAGAATGAACCAAGCTTTCCTAACTGGTTCAAATGTTACAAAGAGTTAACAAAACATTGAATAAAAGAGAAACAGGCAATATATGTTTACAGAGACATTTGATAACATCATTCACATGAGGCTTTTAAGGAAAATCAGTAACCCAGGGGTAGGAGATAAGTTCTTTGTTACAGGTTAAAGGGAGAGAAAAGAATGGGGATGAATGGCAGATGATTGCGATGGAAAGGTGGCAAGGGTGTGATGCCCCCGGGGACTGTACCGGAGGATCACCACTGGGATTAATTTCACTCTTGCTCTGGTTCCATCCATTTATTAATGACCAGGAATAGAGGGAATACAATGAGATGGCAAAACTGCTGACAGCACAAAGCTGTTAAATTAGATAAAACGAAGGTGTCTGTAAATAACTCTTGGGACTTGTTGCAAAGCTAGCAACAGGAAAGGAAATGATGTTCGGCATAAGCAACTGCAGAGATAAGGCTATAAAACAAACTGCTTAAACTGCTTATGCTCGTTAATGGGCTCTGAACGAATTATGGAAGAACCCTTCTGGTTTGCATTTGTGAGAGGAGAGTTTCTACATTTTGGTGCTTATTTACGATGAGATGCATTATTTTAAAATAGCAGAAAGCAAAAAGTACCTTCTGTTCATCCATTTAAATTGTCGGACCTTCATTTTGACTGAATTCTTCATAATCTCCAAGCAGTGCTGGATTCACACGGTGACATACCACCGCTGTGAAGGGCAGTGTCTGCCTCTCTCCTAATATCTGAGAAATCTTGGCAAGCAGATGGCTCTGAGCAGAGGGGCCAGCTAGGCAGTCTGTCACAGCCCCATTCCTTCACCCAGTCTCAGAGCCAGAGGACTCCTACTGTGGGAGCTTTTATATTTCTTCATAAAAAAGACCGACAACACTCTAAAGATAGCCTCTGCTTACACAGGGCGAGCCAAAATGTGCACAGAGGAAAATGAACAGCCTGTCCTTATTGCAAGAATTGCAAGACTTTTTTTTTTTTTTTTTCACAGACTACAGTGCTGGTGGGAGGGGTTTTGCTGAAAATTCACATTGGCCAACCCACTGAAGCATTTGACTTCCTTCTTCTGACCCCACACAGGTCCCGAAAACATGAAAGGAAGAAGGAAGAGGAGAAAAAATGCAAGCCTGGAGTGCATGTGTGGCCACGGGTGCATCAAAGAGATTACACTGAGCTGAATGGCCTTTTTTCCTTGCATGGATGTAAATGAGGAGTAGCTCAGCAAAGCCCAACAGAAACCTCAGCGACGGGGCTGTGAGAGAACTGCAGCCGGATGGTCTCTTGCGGGGACCCAGCTCCCCAACGTGGATGCTGCTGGCATCTCCAGCTCTGCTGCTGGCATTTCCAGCACTTCTGCTCAGCCTCATGGGTCAGTTCAGCCCTGAGCAGGTGTAAAGGACCCAGCTGATGGGCACAGGCTGATGTCTCAGGACTGCAAGAGGCTCTACATGCTTGTCCTTACTGTCTGACTGCAGCCAACCTCTGATGAATCAAAGGAAGGTAAACATTCCCCCCTCCCCCATAATGAAGTTATACATCAGTGGAAAAGGGAATTCATTCCTCTCCTGTTCAGGTGACAGGAATATCCCTTCGAGGACAGGATTAACTCAATAAGGTCAATGTAAATGCAGAGCAGCAAATCCTCTAAGTGAAGGGAAGCTTGTGGGGAGGTAGGGGAGCAAAGGGCACACGGCATGGAAACAGTAATCGCTGCTTCCCCATCCGACCTTTCCTGATTGTACACACTCGCCTTTCTCTGCATTTGTGATTTAAGTGTCCTTTGAACACAAGTGAGCAGAAATGCATATGGTCCGAGCCCCAGACCCTTCACCCTGCTACAAATTCCTGTCTCTGCTGCACATTCCCACTAGGTTCATGTGGGAAAGTCTCTGCTGTTTGCTCAGACATACAGCAGGGGCTGGGGAGGGAGGGAAGGAGCCATGGCCATCCTATTGTCAGTTAATTCATCCCTCCTTCCTCCAGTTCATGAACTCCTTTCCTATAGCCAAAGTTCCGGTGATTAGTCTTCAAGGGCATGATTTTGCACTTTGGATTATTAAATTTCATGCTGTTTCTATTCTGCTGTTCCACAAGGTCACCTGGTTTTTCCTGCATAATAATCAGGTCTTCCTTGGTCTGTATTAGCAGTACGTATGTACCAGCTTTGTGTCATTCCCAGATATTGTACACGCACATCTAGCTCTTGCACCAAGGTCAGTAAGGGAAGCATCCAGCCAGCCTGGGCCCATGGCTGCCCACACCAGGACCACAGCTATTACCCTATTTGTGTAATCCAGCAACCTCCTCTGCTCTACAATATGAGAATTAATCCCATGTCATCTTTTGCTAAAACATTATTTCCTGTAAGGCACACCCTGTCTCTATACTTTCCTTAAGTCTGGATAGAGTCCATCCCACGTTTTTGCTTTTTCCTAATTTAAAATCATATATTGTTTTTTCATCCTTATTTATTCCCTAAAATCCTTTCTATGGTTCATACAGAACCAAATGCAACTGAGCTGTGACTACCTACATATCACTTCTCCACTCCTTTTTTTTTTTTTTTTTTTTTTTTTAATTTTGCACATGCTATGAGACAGCATATTTCTCCCTGGAGAAGGAGAGGTGCCAGCAGAGGACAAGTACTATGCCAGCATCTCTAGGGGAGAAGAAGAGCTACTGAGCAAGTGAGGTGTCAGGATAGAGAGCAGTAATGCTTGGGACATCACCGGTGGGCCAAGTCCTACTTTTTTTTCCCACTAAATATTAAATAGGTTTAACAAGTACGCATGTTCAGTAGCATTGGAGGCATTTCTTTCAAAGACCTTGAGAGACTCTTAATGAAGGGAAAGAACATTCAGAAAATCTCCCTGCGCTGGCAAGGGCTCCGTGCAGGTCCTGGCTGTCCTTGCAGCTCTTCCAAAACAACTGAATGGTGGCCCACTGGTTGAGAGTGCCCAAGAAAGGCAGGAGTGAAGACCAGCCTGTGCCAGGAGCAGGGTGAGGACAGACAGAGAGCAGAGAGGGTGGAATTGCTGAGCAGCAAAAAAAAGAGATGCTCATCTCTGAAACAAAGAACAGGAGCAACACACAGGGCCCATCTCCTGCACCCACTGCAGCTGCACTAATCTCTGCAGAGCAGGAAAGCAGCAGTTCCCCAGGCAGGCCCCTCACTGTTCCATTTCGTGCACCAGCCTGCAGCCAGCAAGCACCGCTTGCCTCATGGACACCCAGCAGTGGGGGAGATGTGGTCGGGGTCATGGCCAGTAAATCACCTGAAGCATCTGCCCTGCTCCTAGCAGGTTGCTCAGGTCTCCCCTCTCAATATGTTAAAGCCCTGTGATAAAATTTCTGTTTGCTTTAGGCCTAGCTCATGGTCTGGGAGCAGAGAAGTGTGACTTGCTGCCTGCCCAGGCTGGGACCCACTTTCACAGATTTCCAAGTGGGCGATGAAGCTTGGCTTTGGCTTTTCATGTAAGGCAGCAAGAAACTGGATGAGGTCTTTTGAGCTGCCAAGCAGTGCTGGGTGGAAATGCTGTATGAGAGCTACATTCACTACCCTACAGTCCTAAAATGCTGGGAACTGGACTCGTTTGGCCATACCTGGATTAATCTTCCATTTCCATCTGTCAGTCAGCAGTTGTCTCCATGTTATCATTTTATTTCAGAAGATACAGTATCTCCTGCTATTTATTTTGGCTTTCCTCATGTGGTACAGCTCAGTGAGGCTTTTGAACATATTCTGTTTATCTCTGCATTTTATGACTTTAAAGATACATATCTGTTAATGGTCAGTTCCTTTGCCATTAGTAGCAGGTTTCTTCTCACTCTTAAACACTTTCTGGGGAGTGTTTACTTTTTGCCAGGTGGGTCAAGTTACTTTTCCTACCATTTTCCCCTTGCACCTGGAATACATAGACAAACCATGAAGTAACACATTCTGACTTAAATTATATCCAAGCCTCCTTCACCTTAAAATTCTTGAGCTCCTCACTCCACCGAGCCTTGCTTCATGCACATTCCCAAATGGCCATAATTAATCTAAAACCTCAGTTACAGACACACTTTAATTGATTTTAATCCCCTGATCTAAGATAATTTTTGTCAACCAATTTCCTCTGTAACTCAGTAAGGATCGGCATGGAAAGCAGGATCATCTCTGGATGATGTAGTAACCCTAAAGCAGAAAATTCAGATTTCCACATCCATGAATACCAGGACTTTGCAATTGCTGGTAGCATAACTTTCCAATCTATATATACAAGTTAAAAACTCCTGTGAACTCTACCAACACATAATTCTTCCATCATCTCACAAAGATCTCCACCCGTATTCACAGCTGAGCCTGGGGAGATCCACAACAGATGGTTCTGACAGAAACATATTTTCTACTTTGTGCCTTCTGTTCATCAGAAAGCTTCTGTTCTTGTACCTCTTATTCCCACCATAAAGCCCTGCATGACTTGCTAACACCTTTTCTTGCCCTTCATGTTTAAGTAATTTCCGCATTAAAAGCCTAAAAAGTGGAGCAATTTCATGGCTATCTCAGCAGCACCTGTATTTTACTTTGAGTCTTGGGATGTTTGCTGTTTTTCTGAAGGACAACTGCATAAGACTATCGGCTTTCATTAAGGAAAAATTAAAAGGAAAAAAGAAACATGTTTGTCATTCATGTTCATAGATAAAAGCCTAAAAATATGACTCAGATGCACCTAAACACTCTGAAGCTTAAAAGAAAATGTGGAGATACCTGAAATGATTTAAATATATATATATATATATTATTTATTTATTTAATCCCGATGTAAAGGATGTCAAGAGTTTTGGAGTCTGAGCCATGGTTTGAAGCGTTACAGTTATTGCATGAAAACCACACATGTCCTGCTGCTAGGGACACCGGGAACCATAAGGTGAAGCAGATTTCATAACTTGAAAGCCTCCTTCTCAAGCAGCCAGAAAAGTGGTACAGAACATAGGTTCATCTGCAATAGACTTATTACAGATGCAGTGATGTAGAAAATTGTTTGATCACCTACTATGTGGTCTGTAAGTAGGGAATGTTTACCATACTGTTAAGATACTTTGGATAAGTGATGAGAACCATGCCATCCTTCTGCAATGGTCCAATCCACAAAGCAACTACATAACAGAAGGAAAAAACCTTTCCTCCCTTGATCTCAAAACTCTCTGTGATACGCTATATTTGGAGCCAGTAAAGGCAATGAAAAAACATAGTGTTCATTTTTGAGTATGTTAAGTAACTCTGTGTAAAATCCATTAGAAAGAGACACATTAGCATACGGTAGGTGTTACAAGAGGCACATGTGAACTTCTGACAATTAAATGAACTACACAATTAGATCTTTAAAACCTTGGCAACTAAGAAGGAGCTCATTCAAACACATAGCATTAACAGCCTTCATTTAATTTCTGACTGAACTTTGGAAAGCACTTTCTCTCCTTTCTTCCTTGCTTTTTTATGTTGTTTTTCCCATCCTTGGATGTTAATAATACATTTGTGTAGTTTTTCAGCTAGATGTGGAGACCATGTGGATGTCATTTCATCTTACTGTTCACAAGGTTATCGTAAATAAAACAACACAGAACATTAACAAGGAGCAGAATAACATGTAATGCAATTTTGAAGAATTCACACCACTGTCATTCATCTTCTGTGACCATTTAATAGAGGAGGTGTCTGAAAGGACAGATGAGAATTGAAAGCAATGCACTTGGAAGAAAATGGAGATTACAACTATCCCTCCAATAATTTGAAACTGATTCTCAAGCTTCTTCAAAAATAAATGCAGAGCTCAAGGTCAGAAAATGTATTACTTAGAATCAACTATTAGAATGCAGAACAACCCCACAGCAGATTTTGCTGTCTGCAGATATCCTACATTTGTGTTCATCGGTAGTGGAGTATCCAGGTTACTGCAAGTGTCTTGGAGTACTGGGCTGAAGTAGTTTACTGATTGCGATGTACAAGTAGCAGCACAATGGTAGCTAAACTGCAAATATCCTGTCCACTACACACTGGGTCACGTGTACCACTGCCGATGGATTCTGTGGGTCTTTCCTACTGTTTTGTAATCCAAGTCTATAAGTGCTGGCCCACAGTACAGTGGGGAAATGTTTCCATGACAATAAGCATCACTTCTTTCCCTCCCTTCCACTCCTACTTCTTCCTCCCTCCTTCTGGCTTGCATTCATGATAGATTGCTCTGCAACAAATCAGTATCACATTGAAGATGCTTTTGGATTCTAGCCCATGAGACACGATAGCTCTGCTCTCCCTGTGTCATGGTATGGGAAAGGAACCATGGAGGACCTCTAGTCCTCTTAGAGAAGGTAGCCAAGGTGAAATTACTGTAATGGGTGAGCTCAGAAAAGCATGGAATGATCTAGCTCTCCCCTCAGAATTACCCACAATTCAGTATCATTCAGAATATAATTTTTGAACAGCTTACTATATGGCCTTGTTTTCTTCGGGATCATTATTGCATTCTGTTTTTAGGCGAGAAACTTGTCTTCTTTTGGATGGCTCAGCATATTTCTGTCTTGTACTCATCTGTCATCTGTGGTTTTGACCAGCAGCAGTCTCTTTCATACATTTCTTGCAGCTCTATGGGAAGCAGATGGCAGATCTGAAGATTCAGCTGCCCCAAATTGTACCATCTCCTGTGGGAGAGGGATAGACTGAGAGAATAGACTGAGATAGAGAGGATTTTCATTCTCACTGCTGTTGCTTGTAGGAAGCTAGCAGCAGCCTCCCTGGCAGAGGGGCTCCCTGGCAGTCAGACATCCTGACACCGAATGTGGAGATGAGGACAGGCAGCAGCAGCTTTTCTGGCACTGCTTCTGCCTCTTTAACTAGATGCAGCACTGCACATTGACTAGAAGTATAAAGGAAAGGCAAAAGTTGGGGGATGCATTTGCCCAGTGTAAATCTCTTCTTGTACATGCTGGGCCAGACGCTGACCTCCCCACCTCCTCCCTCCTCTGCCCAAGCTCTTTCTGACAGCGAGGGAGCTGCAGAGACAGCAGCAATGTGGGAGACCTGGCACTGTGGCTCCAGCTAGGTGAGACAGGGAGGGAGAGAGAGCATGAGGAGACTCAATATGCACTCCGTCCCTTTCATCGAGGAGAGGAAGGCAGACACCATATGGCCTGTTTAAAGAAAGTGGACAACCACTGCTTTGGTATTACACAAAGCAACCTGATGAGATGCCAGGACTCTCTGCCAGTCCTTGGCCAAGGACCATTTCTGCCCAATTTTTGCCTTCCATCATGCAGTAGCTACCTTTCCTATTTGGACTTAGGGTCTTTAAAGGTGGAAAGTGAAAGGTGACCAGATGAAAAGACAGGTACATTACTTCTTTCTGCACTTCTGGTCACAATAGCATGTTGGGCCAGGGGCCTCCTGTGGCACCTAGGTGCAAGAAGACTGCTGGATTTGTAGAAGGCACATACAGCTCAGGGTTCATAGAAATGTTAATTTACAGTAAAATGACCCCAAATGTTGAGGTCTTGATTATCACAGGCTGCTACAGGTGCATTTATTTATTTATTTAGTCTAATCCCAACTTTTTCCTGTGCAGTTCCAGGACCCATTTCCTGCACTCAGGAAGATGAGCAAGCAAAGAATGTAGGTAAACTCCAGATGTTCTTTGGGTCTCTGACACTAGCTGGTGTGCAGCCATTTCCCAGTGGAAGGATCGTATTCATTCACCTCCAAGGTGAGCTTTAAAACTATAGGCTTGATCTCAGTATTTCATCAGACTAGCCCTACAAGTATTGCCCTTCCAAACATGGACCATTGAGAGACCTCTAGAAAAGAGATTAACCTAGAACAGGCCCATAAAAGTCAAAAAAGTGAGCCTTAGTGGGCACTGAGCAGAACTGGTGATCCAATGCCAAGGAGAACAAGAATACCTCAAAACTGAATCAGGTTTAGAGGCTCTGCCTAATTCACTCATTTCCTACAACTTTACTAAACAGCTCACACTGTAAGAAGACAAAAATCAAGTTGCTCTCCTAGAAACTAATGGGTGTGAAGAGCAGAACCCTAGTGTCATTCTGTGTAGCACTTACAGTGAAGAAAGTGTCACTGAAATAAATATGGAGCCATATCCTGCTAGTCTTATTTATTTTGGGAGTCTCAGGAAAGTTAATGGTTCATGTGAATAAATGAGAAGGATTTAGCTTGAGGTGACAGGAGTTAAGCCCTCAAGCAATGGGAGAGTGGCAGTGATACTGCCTAAGATTAGAAATCTAATGTTCTCCCTAGATTAATCTAAACAGGGAAGACTGAAACTGTGTAGTGTTCAGCCTACTGTACAGCAGTCCATCATTAAAAATAGAAGAGGCGGAGAAGAAAAATAAGATGAGAAAGAGTAAGATTTCTCTGCAGAGAAGTTTCTAAAAGATATATTTAAAAAAAAAAAAAAAAGGTCTGTAAGGATTTTATTTGCATATTTAATCATTGCTTTTTAAAGATTTTTTTTTTTTTTTCAAATTTCAACGCATAACAAATTTATTAGTAAAATGACATTTTGTATTGAGTTTGAATACATTATAGCTTTGATGATAACCTTTATACAACAAGAAAGATTTTTGGGGGTGTAATCATTTAAAATTAATATACATACATTCTGGGCAGCTAAATGTTTAATTTGCTACAAGGACTGCTACCATTTTTATTTCTTGTAAAACGTCTTTAGAACTGTGCAGACACACCATGGTCACCTTTGTTAATCCTTTCATACATAAGCAGTCTTGTTTCATGTAAATTTTTAAAGGAAATTTCGTCTTGCAGTATAAATGTTTGGGGGAAGAGATGTAATCTCTCAAGGACTTCAACTCACTGATTCACACCAGTACTTTTTAAATACCTATGAAAATCTGTAAGGAGACCCATGATTGTTCTGTAATCAGTACACCAGATTACAAGCACAACGTTTAGGGATGTTGTGCCACAAAGGGCAAGGAAACTAGTTTTAGATATCTTATGGCACCTTTACATGGAACAACTGAGCCACCTTGTAGTCTGTCAGGTTCATTTCATGTGTGCACAGTGTAAATTATACTTTTTTCCTTTTGCTATCTATTCCCTATAGTCACAGTAAGAACAGCTTGCACCAAAACTGTCAGTTTTATAGCAAAAATCTGTCAACATGCAACGCATATTCTGTTAAAAAATGTCAGGGTGCATTTTCCTGATGTGCATGTCATGCATCGTTTTCATCAATCTTTTATTTTTAGGAGAGCAGGAAAAAAGCTCTTTTTTCCTTCGCAGAAGAGGAAAAAAAAAAAAAAAGCAAGAACAATTTAATTAACGTTCTACAGGATTTCTATTTTCTTCAGGAAAGCAGAGTTTTGTTTCATCTTCACCTATATATTCTACATGCTGTACACTTGTTTCTAAAAATACTGAGAAAACCACATCACAGTATCTCCTGAATGTCCAGAGTTTTGCATCTTAGATTTTCTATCTGATAGCTAAGCATCACCATCAGCATGACCTACTACAGCATACATATCCTTCATCCCAGGGCCCAAGATCTGGTAACAAGACATAGCCCCTCTGTCTGCATTTGATTGGATTGATTGTCTGCACTTTGTCTTCCTTTGGAAGAGAGTATCTAATTTTCTTCAGTTTTCTCTTGTCACAGAAAAGCTGATAGTGTGAATAGACTTGTTAATATGGACCACCATTAAGAATTCGATGAGAAATTGTTCAAGATAAACTGTTTTGTGCTTCTTGAAGAAAATATTTCAAGAACATCTGAGATCTGAACACTCTAGAGAATTAAGATCCTACTGCTTAGACAGACAATGATCTCAAAGAGAAGGTACAAGAAACTGTACTATTGTCCAACAGAACTACAGAAATTAGAAGTAAAGTAGGAGTTGAGTTCTTCTTGAAAAAAATCTCCTAATTCTTCTACCATACAGTCCAGGAAAGAAAGACAGATAGGTAAGATTCATTTCACCTCACTTGAGACACCTATAATACAAGTGCTTGCTTCCACTTCTAGGGGCTGATTCAGCTGACCCACTTTAGATGTCATCTTTGGGGTGAGATTAATAATATGATAGAATATGATATTAATATCGTTTGTCTCTCAAAAGGAAGTCTAGACTACCAGCTCAGATGTGGATGGGGACTAAGTCATCACCAGGCAGAGCACGTATTTCACTACACTAAAAATGTTCGAAATTTGATCCCAGCTCTACCACCAGCTTTGCCTTATGCAGTGATATCTGCACTAGCCACAGATACATGGGTCTGCTCTCAAAGACTTAGTCATTTGAAAGGGCTTAAATGCAGCTTTTATCAAGTATGCCATTGTCTCAGGAAGTGTTATTTCCTTAAACTAAGATCAGTAGCCAGTATAATACCATTTCATTTCAAAGTATCAACTTCTTGTCTGTCTCTTGAGTTCTTGTTTAGCCCCATAATCTGGACGGTCACTTCTGCAACCCAGTTACTTTTTTGAAACCATTCTCTCTGTCTTTTTACCATGAAATCTCCAAAGCTTTCAAGGCAAGCTAAAGGATTCAAATCCCTTGAAGTGCTAGAGAAGATAAAGGGAAACTAGATCTCTCTTACTAGATAGTGATGATTTCCAAAACCTCTACTTTCCCAAATAAATCCTCTTAGAAATAAAAGAGAAATCTTAACTGACAAAGAGTGTATGCACCCTATGACAGAGATGAGATGGTAGGACATTTATATGAACCCAAGGCAACACTAACCTGGGTACACAGAGCATCAGTAGCTACATAGCCCAGCAAAGAAGGTGAGAAAGATGAATCCTGAGTATAACTCCAGTATATTCATGTTGCACTTTAAAGACAGGTCATCTGGAGACTTCACTTCCATCTGACCCAACCTGGTAAAGCCTCATTCAGAGCCTGCAGCTTCTCTTAGCCCTAGGTAGTGATTCACTGAGGGTCCTTTAAGTAAACAGACCAATGTGATGGGGAGGTTGTGCACCATACCGCTGATGGGTGAAGTTGGTAAAGTTTCTTTTAATCTGACTTTAAAACCACCTCCCACAAACTGTTTGCTTTTCTGGAGGCTGCAAAGCATATGTTCACCTTGGAAAGAGGTTGCTGCAGCAGAGCGAGCAGCTTCTCCACCAGCCCTTCAGGCTCACACCCACGAGTCCCTACTTTTTGCCACTCTCCGTGCTCTCTTCCTCCACACTGGCTATTTTTATATCACTGAAAATATCAGCTGTGAACTAACTAAACCCATTTGCAGATTATCTCCTTTCCCACAGAAATGGTAATAGATACTGAACCCAAACACTTGCAATTCATTCAGTTAAGGACTCTCAGCTGCAATGGTGAAATGCTCCAAATGATAAATCACATTGTCACTGAATCCATGTCATAATTTCTAATATACGTTTTGAATTCTTTTCCTTCTGGTGTATTTACATTGATTGATCTGTGTTCTTGCAGCTGCCTTTTCTTTCTGTGCTAGTGATCATTTCCATTTTTTGTTTGTTTGTTTTTGGTGGATTTCCCAATTTATCCCAAGCAAAGAAGGGGAAAGAGAGCAGTCAAACACAAGAAACAGTGAAGTTGTGCAGAAATAATAAATGAAATGGTCACTTATGTTTTATCTGGCTCCATCTTTTGCCTGAACTCATTCCGATGGTTAACCCTGAGCCTAGTTTTGCTTGTGCTGCACTGATGCAAGGGGAAAGTCTGTAGATTTTGTTATTTTTAGGGTTTTGTTGTTGTTGTTGTTGTATTTGTTTGCTCTTCCTTCCTTCCTTCCTTCCTTCCTTCCTTCCTTCCTTCCTTCCTTCCTTCCTT
>NC_048893.1:31958932-31982279 GCF_011077185.1 Oxyura jamaicensis
CTTCCTTCCTTCCTTCCTTCCTTCCTTCCTTCCTTCCTTCCTTCCTTGCTTTCTTGCTTTCCAAACATCAGCCAAAGCAAAACAGAAGTCAATATGTGTTTCTCTGTTAGCTTTATGCTAGTGAACACCCTGCTCTTTACAACTCTCCCTCCTTTAAAAAAAGCTGTGTGCATAAAATGCTGGATTCCTAAGTATTGTATAATCAACAAGGACTTTGTGACTGCATTTTCTGGACTTTTATTAGCAGGGGAATCCACAGCCAGTGCTGCAGCAATGTAATTACTCTCGTTTGGGGAGTAAAGATGCCATTCCTCTGAATTTAATTGGCTAAGCTGAATTAATGACCTTCCTGGACCTAATCAAAAACAATGCAAAGAAATATTAAAGCAAGAATTATCCATTTCCTGCAAATCTGTCCAAATAATGCAAACACAGTCATTAATTGCTGGAGCCGTTTTATGACTGGGCACATAATAAAACATTATTGTAATCTCAGAAACATTTACTCACTGTCTCTGCATGTTTATATCATAGTACCCCTGGTAAAAAGTTCTGCTAGCACAGAAGGCACTCACAGTTGACAGAAGCAATAACAACCAGACTCAGGTCACTGAGCATGAATTTTCAGCCTCCAGTCATAATAATCTTGTTTAATGCAGGTTTAGGGCTATAGGAGTTATCATTTTGAAAACAGAGATTGACAATAAACAAAATGGTACAAGAGTTTTCAGGCACCCGCTAACGTCCGTGGCTCTGGTGACACAGAGCCCAGAGTGGGTTTGTGCTTTGTGGGTTCATACCAGCTTACAGCTTGGTCTGGCTGGTAAAGGAGAAGACAAAATCCTCCTGATTTTCAAGGGTAATAACATCACATGCATGGGGGTGGTCTGGGCCCTGGTGAATATGCCATTATTGCTTGGTGAATATTTATTAGAAGCATAAGAGAAGAAAAGTCATTAGGGAAAACAAATGCACATAATTTAAATCAAATGCTCTTCTCTGTGGGTGTTTTCATGCACAATAAGCAGATATTTTCAGAGCTCAGTAAGTTTTCTAGATATGACAGTTCTTTACACCTGCTCAGACTCAATCCTCTGCACATAATATATATAACAGTGTATTGCTGAGAAAATCGTGGAGTAATCTTAGGAGTGGTGTCTTTTGGATGCCTAGATGTTGATTCAAGTATTTGACAAAGAACTTGGCACTGGTTGGGGGGGTGTGAGGTTCTGCCAAGCATAGTGAGGCTGTTCACACCTCACATGCACTGCTCTGTGCATCCTACAAATCCTACAGAAGGAAAAGTCAGGAGGAGGGGAGAACACACAGGTAAACTGTCTTGGAGTGACCTGTAGCTGCTAATATTTCAGGAACAGAGAAGTCAGAGAACTTGTGAAGAGTAAAGAAGCTGCAGAGAGAGCTATGAAGATGAGGGGAGGAAATGATATGAGTGGCATTTTGGTCAGACTACAGGGGCTTGGGAACAATTTTTCCTTTTTCTGTCAGGAATGAGGACATGTGGGCTCACCACAGAGCAGAGTTTCCAGTTCTGGTAGGGGCTGCACTGTGTTTTGTGAAGTGAGTTGGACAAGAAATGGCGCCATGGGGGACTTCTGATGCCCCAGCCAAAACATAAGGCAGTTTGTGGAGTACAGATTGTTATAAGTAGGAGTGTTATGAAAGAGCTTCAGCTCTGAAAGCCAGTTCCTAAACATCTCAGATCCAGTGGGTACTTTTGTCTTTAATCTTTTATGCTTATCAACTTTGTCTATGCTGTGAGGACCCTATCCCCCTCCCCCACATATCACAAGATGTATGTGAAGATCAGTTTGCATATATTCTCCTATGATAAATAAAGCAAAGATGGAAATTAATAATTGCTGTTCAAGGAGGGTTTAGAGTGTGCAGGAGATCAGACATTAGACCTCATCTGTGTGTAAAGATTTCTTCCTCCTTGACTAAGAATTCCCTCTCTAACCTGAGAAACCTCTCCTTTGGTGTCCGATATTTATGTTCTCATTTGGAAAAAAAAAAAAAAAAAAAGAGGGGTTATATATTAACAGTAATATGTTAATATTATGCAACAAAAGTTGGTACCTTAGAACGCTAGTTACAAGTTTCAGGAGATGTGTACAAATACTCTTGAAATATTTGCTGTTAATCTTAAGGTTCCCTTTACAATATAGAGGTTTGTGGTAAGGGGTTAGGGACATGTGAGCTTCATTGACCATTTTCTCCAATCTTGCTTCTGAGTGGTTGCTCTCCTATCTTTATCCTAGTTTGATTTCTTCTCCAGGCCATCACTATCACATGTAAAAGTTTTGCTCTTACTGTAGCACTTTCTAATTTGCTCCCAGGATTCTTTGTCACAGTCTATTTCCTACTTCCTGTAATCATTTTAGTTTGTGATGGGTTTTTTTTGGTTTGTTTGTTGTTGTTGTTGTTGTTGTTTTCAGAAAGAAATGTTTTTCCACATCTCAAGTTCCCTATCTCATTTCAAATTCTCTTTCCAGAAGAGTCTGTTCCTCCCTTCAATTCTGTTCCAGTCTGTCTTTTCCTGCCAAGTTTCAGTCTTCACATTAGAGTTATCTAAAAGTTTCACCATGAACTCACCCAGCAACTTCCAGCTTCCTCTTCAGTCTCTGCTCTCCTTCCCTACACTGCTAGGCAAAGCAGTTCTCTTTCTTAATGAATGGCTGGAATATTTCAACCAAAACTGTTAGAATAATTTTACTTAGAGGATATAATTTCAGTATGTGGGATTTCAAACAAAACAGACTCTAGCTTAATCATAAAAATTAGTTAAAGTGTTCTTTTTAAAATTGGTCAGGCTTAGTGGTATGTAGTGCTACAGGCCCTGTCTATGACACCAGATATTCTAAGAAGTCAGATTACTGAAGCAATGTAATTATAAAAGTGATATACTCTATTGGATTCACAGTAACTAAAACTGTAATTCCAAGTTATGCAACAGAAGCTTTCATGGTCAAGCATTAATTTTCTTTTGCTATAACATATAGTTTTATTTCATGCTTCATTAACAAGTGTAGGTGTTTTTAACACTCTCAGCTCTTTCCAACTTGGTCTCATGAATTCATGGTCTTCCTCATACAGTACAAAACAGGAAGTTAAAGTGACTATTAAGAAAAAGAAAAAGTCAGAATTTTCAGTTTCTATTTACAAATAAACCCTCCCAAAATTGGCAGTTTCTTTAAGGCAGAGGTTCTGAGCCACCAACTAACCGACCAACTCAGCTTGCCCCCTTCCATAACCCACATCCTTCCAGACCCTCGTTGGATTCTGAACTGCTTTATCAATTACAGAGTATGTGCTAGACTGTAGTCTTTGATGTGCATGTCAAAGTAGCTCCTATTAACCTCACTTACGCCTGTCCTAACTATTGATAGTTATTCTTTTATATATATATAAAGTTTATAACACTTTTTATTGCCAGAGAAGTGTGGTGTTTTTAGACCAAAATGGTTAGTTGAAGTTTTCTAAGGGGGGGAAATGCCCAAATTAGCAAGCACCTAAACAAGGATAGTTTCTAACAAATTAGCAAGCACCTAAACAAGGATAGTTTCTAACACTGAACTAGTAAAATAAATCCATGAAAAAAATATCTTGTCTAGCACAAGATTGCCAACTCACACCCAAGTTTATTGTTACAATGGTAGTGCATTTAATTGCAGTGTTAACAGTATCACAGGAGTACCTAGAAGAAACATTTTTATCAAGTAAACTTTGTAATAGTACAGAAGTAGAAGCAATCCCTCATTTAAAGCATTTATGTCCAAAATAGGTGGGATATCCATATGAGAAAGTAGGAATGAATTGTAATTCTGCTTTCAGAGATGAGGACAGAGACACTGAAGGAAAATCTCTTCTCCCTGTTCTCTGCATCTCCTTGACTCCAAGGTCACACAGAAGCACAGCAGCAAGCACAACTGCACTCCGCTCCTCCTGAGTGCCAAGCCCAGACTTTAACCACATCCTACCTAAAGCAGCTTTTGCAAGTCAAAGCAAAATATGAAAATGAGACATTTTGGCATATCCTATTATACTTCATTAGACAAATTTGTGTCTCCCTAATTGCCTTTATTATGTGCTGATTATATACTGATGGCAGGTATTGTATTTGAAATCCTTAACAACATAGCCGTTTTTTTGTTAACCTTTTCAAACCATCTATGAGTGCCTCTGAATGTATAAAAAAGAATAGAAAACTCATCCACGGAGCTTTCCAAATCATACAGGTTAACACAACATGATAAAAGAAGCACTTGGAGGAATGAACTGTGGTCCTTGCCTTACCTTACTTTCTTACCTTGCTATCTTTGATTCATCTACTGAACTGGGATTTCCTGGAGCTGAGATTCTTTGTTTCTTCACAGAATTTACCCCAGGTGATAACTAGATGGAGACTTCTGGGCCACTGGGAAAAGAAAAACAAAAGCCAGTAATGCTCTTGCAGTTAATTTTACACTGAGGGAGGGAGGCTGGGGAAGCTAGTAAAGTGCCAGACTTCAAGCTAGAAAGTGGTTCTTGTTTCCACAAAACTCTTAGGCACTCCAGAAGACACAGCCTTCTTCCAGGCAGCAGAAGATTGTATTTAGGTACACCCAAAAGAAATCTGCTATAATAAGACTGTTATATATTGTAGCATTCTGGGATGCATACGTAGCTTCTCAACTCAAAATCCCTCTTTACTGTGCAAATCTATTAAATGGAACTGGCTTAATGTGCCCAATAATTAAAAAGTAATTGTATTTGTTCAGGTATGTAGGGAATTATTTTCACTACAGCTGCGAAGAACAGCAGTTAAAACAACTCTTATGCTCGTTTCTCCTGACTCCAACAGCTGTTGGAAACAGTCTCTTCAAAGCCTCGTTTTGTGCAAATATTCTGAAAGGTTCTAACTGGAAAAATATTTTGCTAGCATCCCTTGCTAATATCTAAAGGCTTGTAGTGCCATCGTGTGGCAGAAAGTCCACTTTAAATTGTCAACAGGCTACCGCTTGTAGCTATTAGGGAATTTAAATAAAACGTATTAAGAATTAAACAGATGAGCTGATTTAAGGTGTAACTATCTTATACTGCAGGATTTCTAAAAAGAGGCATAAGGTAATAATTCTATCACTTTTTATTACATTTTCATGAAGGGTTTCCCAAGTGCTTAGAGGTGAAAGAACTTCTTAAGATGGGGAATTTGGGGGGAAAAAAAAGTTCTGCTTTATTTTTTTCTGGATTAAAAAACAAACAAAAAAAAATCCTTTTTTCCCTTCCCTTCCCTTCCCTTCCCTTTCCTTCCCTTCCCTTCAGAAAAGGAGACAAAATAATAAATAGTCTAGAAGGACTCATCCACACACTCCTTGTGGTCTGCTAAAGGACCTTTGAAGGTCCATGGCAATCTGATCAAATTAAGGCCCTGCTACCTGTCTCTCCCCTCTGTCTGGCTGCACAGCTGGGCTCTCTGCCTTGCATCTCTTTTACCTGTTGGGGTACAAAAACTGGAAAGCAGCATTAAAGGGAAGGTAGGGAAGGAGCAGCTGTTGTCCACATTTCCTACCTGTGAAGACAAGGATAGTCGCAGGAAGTGAAGGGTCACATATTCCAAGCCAGAGGAAAGGGAGATGCTTCATGCAGGAGATCTTATTAAGTCTAATGGGGTGGGATGGACAGGGTGGGATGCACTGGTACTTGCCCAGGGCTCTATTGAACTGATGTGGCTAACTGTGCAGTCAAAAACCTAATATGATGATCTTGAAGGTCTTTTCCAACCTAGATGATTCTATGACAAAGACAAACACAAACAAACAAACAAACAAAAAAATAGGAATAGCCATCTGCTAGGATGGTGACCTGAACTGTCTGGCTGCAGCTGGAAAAAGTGATGATTGGGTGCTACCTTTAAAGCAAGACAGCCAGCTTTTTCTTTCTTTTCTTTTCCTTTTTTTTTTTTTTTTTTTTCCTTTTCCCTTCCCTTCCCTTCCCTTTCCATTTGATGAAGAAGCAACACGAGGAATGAAATGCAATGCTCTTCAGTCTTCATCTCAGCAAACAAAAAAGTCTCAACATTAATGAAAGAAGGGTTTGCTTGGGAGGTTGAGTATTTTTGTCATTCTGGGTTATACTGTACTTCTACTAATCCTCAGTTAACTATCCACATATGTCCCTCCAGGCAGGAAGCGTAAATTTGCAATGAAGCAGTGCATGAAGCCATGACCCTTTCCCAATAGCCATTTTGTTTAACTGCTATAGCTGTGCCTTAATCCCAATTTCCTCTTTACCTTCCTGTCTTTAAAAATGCATTATCACTAACATCCTAGACATGTAGGTCACATTTCCAAAGAGCCCTGACCAGGACCCCTGCACTGATAGCTGAATAAAAAGCAGAGTGCTGACATTTTGTTCCTTGTTTGCAAACACAAATGTTGCCTGTGACCACAATGCAGAGTTAGATATCAAAATGCTATTTCTTTTGCCATTTTGCTGAAGTGAAATATGAGCACTGACCTGTTTACAAATTTTTTCCTCTAAAAATGTTTCACACAATTTACAGCTTATGCTAATATTGTCTACAAACATTTTAAGGCATTACAGGTTATATTCCTTATTACAAACTGCTAGAAAAGATCGACCCCAAAACCTAGCATTCAACAGTGAATGACATATTATAGGATTGATAAGTCAAGAAAGGATACAGTTTTGTGAAGTTTTTAAGAGGCTGCAAAATATTTTATTTAGTAATTGATTTATGAATACAATTATAATCTTAAATATTTTTCCTAACTGAATAAACACTAAACTCTTTTGTCAATAAATTATTTTGACATAATTCTTCACAGATGTACCTTTTCCATTTCTGTGGCAATGAATATATACAAATATTAAACTACAGTGTCTTCTCCAGATATCAGGAAGGCTTGGCGTATTTAAACTCAGTTGAGGGCCCATTGTCTGAAAGGCTTCTGGATTTGGCCAGATGAATCCTAAGATCCATGGCTAGAAACCACATAGAAGCAAGTACAGATAGCCTGGGAGGAATACAGAGAAATCATCCAAGTGCCCAGGGATCAGGTTAGGAAAGCTAAAACCCTATTAGAATTAAATTTGGCCAGGGATGTCAAGGGAAACAAGACAGGCTTCTATAGGTACACTGGTGATAAAAGGAAGACTTGGGAAATTTTAGGCCCTCTGTGGAAGGAAATGGAAGACCTTGTCACCCAGAATATGGAGAAGACTGAGGTACTCAATGACTTTTGTACCTCAGTCTTTACCTGCAAGAGCTCCAGCCACATTGCCCGGGCCCCAGAATGCAAAGGCGGGGACTGTGAGAATGATGAACTGCCTGCTGTAGGAGAAGATCAGGACTGAGACCAGCTAAGGAGCCTAAAGGTGCACAAGTCCATGTGACCTGATGAGATACATCCATTAGTCCTGAGGGAACTAGTGGATTTCATTGCCAAACCACTGTCCATCATATTTGAAAAGTTGTGGCAGTCTGTTGACATTCTCATTGACTGGAAGAAGGGAAACACAACCCCCATTTTTAAAAAGGGAAAAAAGAAGACCTAGGGAACTACAGGCCAGTCAGTATCACCTCTGTGCCTGGCAAGATCATGGAGCAGATCCTCCTCCTATGGGGAGGCACAGAGAAAATAAGGAGGTGATTGGTAACCGCCAGTATGGTTTCACTGGTTTCACATGGTTTCAATCTGCATGGGCAGATTGAGCCTGAGAAATTTGGAGGCTGTCTACAATGGGGTTACAGCATTGGTAGATAGGGAAAAAGCAATTGATGTCATCTACCTGGACTTGTGCAAAGCATTTGACTCTGTCCCTAATTATATCCTTGTCTCTAAATTGAAGAGATGTGGATTTGATGGATGGACCGCTCAGTGGGTAAGGAATTGGCTGGATGGTCACTCAAAGAGTCGGTCAATGTCTCAATGTCCAGGTGGAGACAAGTGACAAGTGGTGTTTCTCAGGGGTCAATACTGGGGCTGGAGTTTTTAACATCTTTGTCGGTAACATGGACAGGGGAACTAAGTGCACCCTCAGCAAGCTTAACGATGACACTAAGCAACGTCGTGCAGTCGATACATTGGAGGGAAGGGATGCCATCCAGAGGGACCTTGACATGCTTGAGAGGTGGGCCTGTGCGAACCTCATGAGGTTCAACAAGCCCAAGAGCAAGTTCCTGCATCTGGCCCAGGGCAATCCTAAGTAGAAATATAGGCTGGGTGGAGAATGAATTGAGAGCAGCCCTGATGAGAAGGACCCAGGGGTGTTAGTGGATGAGAAGCTCAACATGAGCTGGCAATGTGCACTTGCAGCCCAAAAAGCCAACCATGTCCTAGGCTGCATCAAAAGCAGCGTGGCCAGCAGGGTGAAGGAAGTGATTGTCCCCGTGTACGCTTCTCTCATGATATCCTACCTGGAGTGCTGCGTTCTGCTCTGGGATCCCCAGTATAAGGACATGGATGTATTAGAACAAGTCCAGAGGAGGTCCTCGAGGATGATCAAGGGGCTGGAGCACCTCTCCTGTGAGGACAGGCTGAGGGAGTTGGGATTGTTCAGCCTGAATAGAAGAAGGCTCTGGGGAGACCTTATAGCAGCCCTCTGGTACCTAAAGGGGGCCTACAGGAAATCTGGGGAGGGGCTTTTTGTCAGGCAATGTAGTGATAGGACAAGGAGTAATGGTTTTAAACTAAAAGAGTGTAGATTTAGATCAGATATTAGGGAAAAAAATCTTCACTATGAGAGCAGTGAGGTAATGGAAGAGGTTGCCCAGAGAAGCTGTGGATGTCCCATCCCTGGAAGTGTTCAAGGCCAGACTGGATGGGGCTTTGGGCAACCTGGTCTAATGGGAGGTGTCCCTGTCCATGGCAGGGGTGTCGGAATTAGATGATCTTCAAGGTCCCTTACAAACCAAACCATTCTATAATTCTATGATTTTATTATTTTCTTTCTACCAGGAAGCTGCCACATTTGTTTGGTTATGATTTATTCCTCCCAGAAAGATTGAAAAAAAAAAAAATTTTTTTTTTTAGCTTTTAATTCCATGTAAGTTCAGCTAATTTTACACTTGTGTTTTGTATAATTTTCATCAATACGGATGGCCTACTGGCTTCAAAAAACCAAACACAAACAAAAAAAAAAAAAAAAAAAAAAAGTTGTACCACCCTCTCTGAACCACTGTTTGTAAGTGAACCAGCCCTGCACTTTTCTTCTCCATTTTCTCTTTCTTAATAGCACTCTTTTCTCCAGACCAGACCAGAAATATCCTCACAAATCGATGGAGTGGTTCCATTTTCCTGCCTTGAGCTTCCATTGATTAATGTGCCTTCCATTCCCTTCCCAGAGAACATGCTGAGGAAAACTAACTGTGCTCCAGTCTATTGTCAGGACATCTTCCTTTGCTAAATGGTGCCAAAGGACAGACAAACACACCATTCCCCAGGGCTGGTCATACTTTGTCATCCCTCCTTCTCACTCCCACTACAGTTTTCTGTATCTCTTTGTTATTGTTCTTCCTGACACTGCCTTTAATCAACTTCAGCACCACAGTATCCATGACGTTGCTCAGTACTAACACCATATTCACCAGCAATACCTTGTCATCACCTTCAATCTTGCCATCCTTGTCCTTATGATCTTCAAATTAAGTGTAAAATGGTATGCCACCACTTTTTGTCCCAGAAGCAAGAACTGACTGGGGCATGGATAACAGGAGGATGCTACTTAGCTGCTATCTAGCATCTAGCTATTACTCTGTGGAAAAAGTGCTGCTGCTGTAACCACCTCTGCTCAGATGACTGATCTCCTCCTTAATTTTCTCTTTTAGAAGTGTTACAGAGTATTTATCTGGAAAACAGAGAAAGTAATTCTAATTCTAATCTGCAAGACAGAATTATCCAACTTTGTGGGGGTAATTGGAGCTGTTGGAAAACCAGCAGTTCTAAGGAATCACAGCCCCCCAGAGGTCAGTGGTGCTGGTTGCCACCAGTTAAAAGTGCTGCCTGGTCCAACTGCACAACAGCCTATACGAGCTCCAAAGGGAAAAATACATCTTTTGAGCCTTGTGCTGACAATACTGTTTTGAGAGCAAACAAAGCATGTTCTACCAAGGGGTGGAAGTGTTGAAGGCTGAATTTTCATCAGAGGATTGTTTTTCATTTGGAACAAGGATATTTCCCAGAATGACATTTGAAAATACTGAATGCAGGCACTCTCTGTGTCTTTGCTAACTTAGTTTTTACTGTGGAATCAGCATGGTATACAGAATGCTAGAGTGCATCCAATCAACAATAAAAAAAATGAACTAACACTAAAGACAACACACATCATGGGCAACAGATCTGAAGCATATCTGCTCTGGGGAAAAAAATCTAGCTGCAACAAGATAAGCCACTAATTCTATACCATCTTCAGATTTATTGTTTATAACTGGCATGAGTTTGTTGGCCTTTGTTAGCCTTTAATTCAAATCAACTTCACTTTGTCATGCAACTGACAAATATGACAGATTACAACAAAAACAGTAAGGCCAGCATCCAACGTCAAAGGATGACTAAAAATTAATTAAGTGTAAAACTAAAATTCCCTGTTGCTTAACTAGGGGCTACTGCTGCAAGTCAAAATTAAGGTGAATTTACAGAGCATTGGAGAAACCCCCACACTGTGACCTCCTTCTCCTCAAGACAGATTAAACCCTAGTAAAGGTCATCTTTATTTAACCTTGCATTATGAAGTGACTCATTCAATGCCTCCTAATCACTAAAAATTATGATAAGGACACCAAGTCAAAAATTAGTTCCACATGTGTTCATGCTTGCAGCATAGTTTTAATGACTCAAATTGTATGAGTCAAATATTTGCTAATGGGCAAAGACAAAATATTAACTTGTTAAACAATAGTCTGAACTTCTCAGACAATATTTGCACATTACCTAAAAAACAGAGAGACCATCTTCAAAGATCCCAGCTCCAGCTCTCATTGACTTCCCTACCTCAATCCAATAAATGTCAGAAAACTTGTGCCTAACAATGGGATTCCAAAACACATTTTCCCCGTTAAAGGATATGCAATTCACAGTACAGACAAAATAGCAAATCAACATATTCACTGGTAGTATAGACCTCACTAATACTCATTCAGATTAATATTATTTCACATCTCTGGTATCAGAAATAGTCATTACTCCAAATGAAGAACTTTAAAATCTTACCTGGAGCTATTAGCTTTCTATTAGCTCTGAATGGGAATGAGAATCCCACATACAAAGGAAAATCTCAACTCGCATTTAATTTCAGCTGCCATTTCCTAAAATATCAGAGCTGCTTCTGCAGAGCCTCTTTGCTCCTGCTGGTCCTTCACAACACCATGCTGGGCCCGGATTCTCCCCAGCTGCAGAAGGACTTATCTCAATCTTAAGATTTCAGGCTCCTACTTTAAAAGGTATTCATGTGTAACTTTGAGTAATCCTACAGCTGTCAGACCTATCAGTCCTACTAGCATACATTTATAAGTCACACATATGCTTTCATATTCTGCAGAGCTGATGTCTTTATATCCTTTTTTTTTTTTTTTTGACAATTTTTCTTTCCTAAAGACATACTCTGCCACTGAAAAGAAACAGGCAACCATAATATTTTAGTTACATTATTTCAGACTTACCTATACTGCTATTCAAGCACATAGTTACTACAGCTCAGTACGGCTCCTTAGTACAGTGCCTTGTACACTGATTATATATATTTCCACGATAGACCTGACAGTGGGAGATAGAGGAAAGTATTAATACCACATCAAGAGAGAAGGATGATGAAATAGCTATAGTTCAATATCTATACACATTTAAAATAACAGTGCTGTTCTTACTAAGGTTTGGATTTGTAGTAAGATGATTAATGGCTCTGTTTAAATCAAAGGTGGTGTGACAATGTACTTCCCTGTAGAATTCTCTTGGTATTTGGTTCAGCAATTCTAAACTGAACACATTGTTGTCAATTAAGTTTCACTGTCAACATGTTCTGACTGTAGCTTAAAGAAACGAGCAGTTGCTAATGAGTCTGCCTGTAGTACTTCCTTCAGGGTTCACATGTTCATCCACTACAATGTCTAGGACAATGTTATCACTGATAGGAACTGTCAGTTCTTAAAAACCATTGACAGCTAGTGACACACAATTATAACTTATTTCTCAATGGCACATACACTTTTCCATCTGATCTTGTGATGGATTGCTCATTTTTGTACAAACATGAATTGAAATTCCTACACACTTAAGAACACCTACACAACTTTGACAACATATCCACTGGACAAGTATGAGAAAAGCATAGTCTTGGGTCTTTTTTCCTCTTTTTTTCTTCCTATATATTCTCCAACTGACATTTTTAAAAAATTCAATACTATTAATGGTCTACTTGTCAAGGAAATGTAAATCAGAAGGATGGGAACACAAAACATTCTCTGGCCTATCTCAGAGCTCAGGAAAACTCTGCTCACTCTTCTCATGTGCTGAGTGACACACCAGCCTGTGCAGTAAGATTGAAATGATGGAAGTTTTGCTCCTCACCCTGGGGATCCTTCTCCTTTCACCAAGTTAGTTAGCCCTAAAATTCTTCTCCTTCTTATGTGCCCTGTTCCTTTCAGGCTTCAGATTTTCCTTTGACATTGCAGGGAAAAGCAATTAGAGCATTTTTGCAGAAAAGCCCATTAGTTCCTCCCAGTTGGCCTTAAGTTTTTTAAACTGGTTTACTTCTCACCTTCTCATCACCTACTCACCTTCTCTAAGATTTTCTCTTAGACCATGCCAATTTTCCACTTTTTTTTTCCTCTTTCAATACCATATTTTCTACCTTGTCAGACACCCAATAAGAAAAGACCCGGGTGTTACTTGGATAAATGCTACGGAAGAGCCAGCCACCTATACACCTCTGACAAACTTATGAACCACTCAGAAAGGGATGCAGCCGAACCAAGTGGTCAGACCCTATAACACATGAAGACTCAAGATTGGTTAGGCTTGGAGTCTTATAGCAACATGGAATTAATCAGAAATACAAACTATTATGCTCCATAGCAGGTATTTCCTTGTCATGTTGCCTCTGCTCACGTCCTCCTATTGCAATCAGGGACATCAGCCTGAACAGAAGCAGAAGTCAGGAGAGGAAAAGTTCTCCTTTGTGCCAGTGTTGCATTTGGCTGTGGGATGCTGGGAGCTGCAATTCCCTTTTCTTCTGGCAGTCTCTAAGGCGCCTGCTTACAGGTGGAACAACTTGTGCTTGGCAGTAGAAATGGGTCAGGAGGCAATAGGATGTGTGTTATACAAATCAGGGACATCAGGAAGCTTTTTCTAGGTGAGAACTCTTCCCATCAGCTGTGATTTATACTCTTGTCACTTGAATTAGCACTGGCTCCATGGACCATGCACACTGATATGCAGAGGGCTGTGGCACTGTTGGGGCATGACCAGCACTGGAGGGTGACCAGTGCACAAAAAGAGTGGTGGTGGCTTCCTGCTCCCATTGCATTCTGGGCTCAGTTGCAGCAAGAAACTGGCATCAAAGGCAGCTCTCAAGGGCTGTGGAGATCTTGGCAAGTGACACACGGGGCAAAACAGCACTGCAGCACAGTTCAGGGCAACCTTACAGAATCAGGTTAACCTCTGCACCCTGTCCCCACCAAGCCACAGCCACCCAGCAGATCTCTCCTCCATCTCTTCCTCAGGCAGTTGCTGCATGTCCTGATGGAAAGGAAGAAAAGGGGCTACATATCCAATCAATTGTACTTCTTCACACAAAGGTCATTTACATAAGGCATGCAGAGGAAAGCAATTTTTACCTTGTGTGACTGCTTCTCCTCTTTGGAAGGGTATTCTGACCACCTACTTTAAACAACTCATTTTCCGGGAATGCAAAGGACAATTGGGAAACACTGAAATGAAGCAGTAACTTACGTTACAGTAACTTAGTATTTAATGATTTCCTTTGGCATGCATTCGATGTAAACATATGAGAATGATAATCTATGTACACAATTACTCATTCCGATTTGTTTTATTATAAGTATGTCATTTTTCATCCTTGTCAACTGAAACACACAACAGGACCAGTGAGTTCTTAGAATTTGGTGGTAGGCTGATATTTTCCAAAGGGATTTCACAGAGACACGTGAAAGACAAACATACATTCCATGTGACAGTAAACAAATTTAGAGAGAGCAGCCTCTATAAATAATCTATGTTCATCATCTTACATAAGAAAATGGAAGGTTAGCCACTTCTTCCAATCTATTAAATGGTTTGCAGCACTTTGGTAGGAAAACCTGCAGGCTTTCTCACGATCGTTATGCTGTCATGTGGCTGCAGTCAGGGAATAACTGAAGCCCATAAGCATGTGAATATAAATGGAATACAAGTCAGTGATTTGGAAAGAAAAAAAAAAAAAAAAAAAAAAAAACTAGAAAAACAACATTAGGAGAACAAGAGGGAGCAATTTTTTCCTGAATAATTTGTTGCTTTATACAATATTTATTAAAAAGCTACAAGAGTATAATTTGGAACTTTTACAAATCACAGAACAGAACCATCAGAAGGATGAGCACCAGCAATGCTTCAGTAAGGAGTACCAGTCTGTTCAGGGGAGGATTCCTGAGGTTAGGGCACAGGAACCAAGAGGCAGAGATTTTATTCCTAGTCAGGAAACCTCTTTGCACAACCTTGGATAAGTCACTTTTTCATTCAATGTTTCTTCCATTAGCAACTATTTGAAAAATGTCCCCTAACACTTATGTGGGATATTGCATACTGTGATTAGGTTCTGTAAGAAAAAGGTCCAGTTCTCTGCCTTCCCCCGGCCCCTGTGTTCTGCTGATGAAGAGCAGGGAGGAGAAAAGCCTTTGAGGAAAGAGAACAGAAATTCTTCAGCAGAGATCATGAATTGGACAGCTGGAAGTAATAAGCTGTCCTGCACAGGTGTCCTGTATGTTTCATGACAGGGAATACTAGGGGTATTGCCAGTGCAGGAAAGACACATATTGGGGAAAATGGGAAAGACTGTCTCTGTCACATATGCAAGTATAAACTCCTGGCTAGCCTCACATTGAGGAATAGTTTTTGTTTTGTTTTGTTTTGCCTTTTTTTTTTTTTGCCTTTTTTTTTAAAAAAAAAAAAAAAGTAAATGTTCATAGAATCATGGAATCACAGAATGGTTTGGGTTGGAAGAGATCCCAAAGCCCACACAGTTCCAATCCCCTGCCATAGGCAGGGACACCTCCCACTAGACCAGGTTGCCCAAAGCCCCATTCAGCCTGGCCTTAAACACCTCCAGGGATGGGGCATCCACATCTTCTCTGGGCAGCCTGTTTCGTACTTAGTTATAATTCTGCAGGCATAATGGGATCAGCATCCTGATAGCTCACTTGCACTCCTCCCTGGAATGAATGAATTGTAAATCTGGAGAAGCAGTTTCCACACCACATTTCTGCTCTGCCACACTCACCTGCTAGCATCACAGTTGTGCTAAATAAGAAAATATCTCATGGAAGCACCTGAGAAAATCTTCAGCCACTCTCCCTTAAACAAAGGAAAAGCAGAGAAGTTGTCATGACTGAAGGACATCTTGGATAGACAGCTTTCAAAGATCAACTGCATATAAAAAATGTCTTTTCTTCTATTTTCTGTTCATTTTTATTGTAATCTACTCACTGCTTATTACAAGGAGGCTGCATACTTTCCTGTTCCCTGGTTCCTTATAATTTGTAAATCATTGCTTGTTGTTTTTGTTTCTTTGTTTGTTTGTTTGTTTTTGTTTGTTTGTTCATTTATATATTGAAATTATTAATATTCAGGTTCTAGTGAAGTTTTGTTGATTTTCTGAAGGACTTTAGCCTGAATCGTTGTGTCTGATTCCAAATAAAGGAAAAGTGTGGAGGCTGGGGAGAGGTCATTTTGTTTATGTTCCAGAAATATCTGACAACATTTGCCTTGCAGAATTCCAGTACTCTCCTTCCACATCTTCCACATTCCTCATTTGAAGTAGAAATTTGGCAAATGTTTTCATATCTGGGATAGGTTTTTTTTTTACATCACAACCCCCCCCTCCCCGCCAACACACACACATGGCCAAATTGTAACCCTTTGGAAAAAGGAAAACACTTTTTTTTTTTTTAATGCAATGTATCTTATTGGTGTTATCTGCAAACTTTCCAACAGATTTCACCTGTATTCTGCATCTTCCATCACAAAGATGATGCAGCTCTAAGCTACTATGGGCCATGTAGATCTTGGCCATGACAAACATCTCATCTGCTGTGCCTCTGCTTTCCTGTTGTGCTCTGAAACCCTGGAAGAGGGATTTGCCTGATTCAGATATTGAGAGAATATGTACCAGTCCTGTACAGAGCAGCTTGGGAAGCACAGTCTGTGAGATGGAGGAACTTGTTCATACAGGACTCTTGAATTTGTCCTTCCAAGCTTCAGGTACATCCTATGAGGCTTCAGGTCCGAGGTGCCTAGGACAACACTGTAGATATTCTCATGTTATAGGCAGTAGACAAATGGCTTAAAACTGAGCAGGTGGGGAGGGATTGCCACTGCCCATTGACTGGGACTGACTAGGAAAAAACTGACTATTTTGGAATTATAAGCTAGTCAGTCTGGGGAAATCTGACTATAAGATGTAGGAATGGGGCAGAAGTCTGGTGCAAGAAGGCAAATGATGATTAGAGGTTAATGGAAACAGGTTAAGGGACAAACAAGACAATTTAGATCTATGTAAAAGACTGCTAGAAGAGGTAGGAAGAAAGTATGCAACAGGTCAAATAAGATATCTCAAAACAAAAAGGCAGGGGAGAACTGGGGAATGTATTCAGATACTAGGTATACCCGGTAAAGGGAATATTTCCCATGTGTCTGTGTCTCAGTACCAAAAAGACAAGGTTGAAATGGAGTTCAGGTGTATCCAAATATAGCACACACCCCTTTATAACTTGAGATGAAACAAAATGTTCCCAGGTCTTACTAAGCCCTTAGAGTCATCAAGTATCTTTATCCTTTTCCCACAAAGGGGTGACAACTTACCACTGCCATCACATTCTTAGCTTTAAATGTCAGAAAACTGATTGCAGGCTTCCAAGCAGAGTTGAGTGATTCCAGCTTGGTATTTCTTCTCCTATAGTAGGAAAATGTATCTTGGGATTAGCAGAGCTGGGACTGAAAAAAAGATTTTTAAATCTGAATTCAGTAAAGGTAGTATTTATATAAGAAGTTTATGATAATCTGGTGTGAGGCTGTTCCTCAGGAACTGATTATGTCCTTTGCATTTCAAACTGACTATCCAAATGGGTAAATAATTTCACTGTGCCTCTTCAGTTATCTGTAAAATGGGTATGACAGCATGCCCTCACCACAGGAATAAGCTGTGATAATAAATGAGTGAATGTTTGTGAACAGAAAAAAAAAAATCAACAGTGACAGAGAGAATCCAGGAGGAAAAGGATTATGTATTCAGAATGGGTTTGAAAAGTATGCAGTAAATAAGGCATGGGAGCACACAAAGGACAACAAAGAAAACCAAAACTGAATAGCTGCTTATTCAGCTGAATACAGTATACTGAATCAAGCAGAAACCTTGTGAAAAAAATATCGTTTAGTAGTATCATCAAAGGCTATTATTCTTGTATGTACTAGGAATACAAAAGAAGATCTCAGAGCATACTTGGTATCTTCAAACACAGTGTGGAGCATTTTGTAATAACAAATTTATTTATAATATTTGAGGCCATGAAAAGAAAGTAGCAGGAATTACAATAAAGTTGACAAGATTTGACTCATATATTTATATGTTTTTCCTCATGAGTACTGCTATAAGAAAGCAAAGCTTGAGATCTTGCCACATACTTTATACTGTGAAATATTATTATGCCACTGGGGAAGACACACCCTGGCAACATCAACACTAGGATCATAGACTCATAGAATGGTTTGGGTTGGAAGGGACCTTAAAGATCACTCAGTTCCAGCCTTCCTGACATGGGCAGGGGCACCTCCCACTAGACCAGGCTGCTCTTTCCTCATTTACCAATGCTGTAAGACTGTAGCCAGACGTTAAATGAAGAGCAGTGAACTTATAGCCATAATATACTCACAAAAATCTTGGAGCTTTGGTACCTCTGACATGCTTCTCTTCTGCAACGATAACTTCAATATGGTGGCAGATGGGAAGTCACAATTTAAATGAAGCTTTAAACTTCAAATCAGTGGACAGTCTTGCAAAAAAAAAAAAAAAAAAGTGCATGAAATAATGCTGTTCTCTTTTTCCCTGTTTCAGTAAACTCTAAATAATTCAATTTCATAAAAAAAAGGACACAGCATATATTTTTTTCCAGATGAGTATTCCACAACTAATGTGGAAGTTCATTTTGAACAGTGCATGCTTATCAATAATACAGTCTCAGGACCTGAACCCCGTCTCTGTGACACCAGTATGAACCAAAAGTAAATGAAATCATCAAAGTTAATGGAGATATACCAGTATGGTGGTCTAACTCAGTGGTCACAGAATTCAGCCTAAGTCAACCAGGGATTTCATTGGGTTATAGGACATCTCCTTGAGACTGTCTCCAATGTATGATGGAGATATCTCTATTTCCTTAAAATTCTCAGCCCCAGGGTTTTTTTCTCTAAATAATTCCTGATCGTAACCTAAAGAATGCATTTTTTTTTGATGCACATACAAGCTTTGTGCATAATTTTATCTTTATGTTCAAAAAAAGTTACTCCAAATACAAGTCCATCTCTTTCAAAATGCAATATACCTCTTCAATGTGCAGCACTCCTGCTCCATTTGATGTCAAGCACATGCCCATCAGTTCCTCATCTGCATTTGTAACACAGAATGAAATTCCTCTGCCCTGACTTAGTCTACACTCATCAGCCTAAGCTCCCCCGATAATCAACAGGCAAAAACAAGCACCACCAGAGAGATTCGTGCTGGGCACTTACCTCCATATGAACATCAGAAATTGCTCTCTTCTAAACACAAGATGCCTGAAATCAGAGGAGAGAAACCCTATCCTATCCTGAATGAAAGAAAAGAATTTCATTGCATGCTCTGAACATACAGTATTTAGTATCACTTCTTGCATTTTGCAAATTAATGGTGACAATATCATAAAGAAGTCTGTTCCTAAAGAAGGCTCTCTCAGCAGGAGCACCAGTAAAGGATATAGTTGTGAAAGTCAAGAGAAGACAAGACAGGAGGGTGACAGTTTGAGGAAGATGACAATGGTTCTGAGTTTTGACTTTTTAAAAAGTCAAAAGACATAAATAGAAGCAGGCTGTGTGACTATCAAAATTGAGAAACAGGACTTAAAAAGAGAAGAAAAAAAAAAAGAGAGAGAGAGAAAGAAATCTAGTTGATGAAAGTAAAAAATTTCTCAGTGAGTGAAGAGAGAATGAAACAGATGTTAAAAGTGAGAACAGAAAAGCCAAACACCTCTGCATGAATTGGTAAAAGCAGAGAGTGAGGAAAACTGAATAGTAAATCAACTCTGTTCCCCAAAAGACAAACTCCAGTATTGTAGCAACCACTCACTTTTGCAGTAACACTTTTGGCTTTGGGACACTAATGACAAAGTGATGGCATTGACTCCAGGCTTCTGTTTTCCCATCCCAAAGAGCAGTAGCAGAATATACAGAAACCTCTGTGGACTTTCTCTGAAGAGTTTCTGCTGACTTTCTGAAAATCATTTTAAAGTCTGTGAGAAAGGTTAAATAATGATGGAGACTCCACAGTGTTCCTGAGCAATCTGTTCTACTCCTTAACTGTCCTAACCATTAAAAAGTTTTTTATAATCTCTGATTTAAATCTCCCTTACTACAGTTTAATCCCATTATATGTTGTAGCCATAATGAATGTGGTGAATAATTGATTACCTTCCTCTTTGCTGCTACTTTCTGTATATCCTAAAACTATATATCACTTCGTCTTACCCTGCTAGAGGGTAACCCCAATTCCTTCAGTCTTTCCTTGTAGGCTATGTTGTTTGTTTTTTCTGCCTTTAATCATTCTTGTTTTTCTCCTCTGAGCTCCTTCCATCTGGCTCATGTCTTTCTTGAAACGTGATGTCTGACACTGAACACAGTATTCTAGCTGAGGCCCTACAAATTCAAGGTATGGCAGAAGAATTATTTTGCATGTCTCACAGACAGCATTTCAAAGCACATGCTCCAGACTGCAAAACAAATGAATAAATAAACAACACAAAGCAACAGTAAGATGCTTCAGACTTAGGTTCAGCTTGTTATTTCTTACAAGTTGTTCTGTTTGGGCACTCGCTTGTTCCTGTCTAAATAGAGTAACTGTGTTTTACTTTCCTGAACTGTAGCTACCATCTACAGGCCATTTCTCTAATTTTCAATATCACATTGAATTCCAAAATGCAAGTAACTTCTTCCAGTTTGTTGTCATCCACAAACTTAAAATACCAGTGAAAAGCCAGGAAAGAAAATTCTCTAAGTATTGATATGTCACTGGTTAAGAAAATATTATTCATTTTAGAAACTTTAACCTTTAATGAAACTCTATAATTTAATATGGATTCCTTCCTCTAAGCTGTACTGCATTTTTTGTTGTGCAGGTCATTAATATTTTCCGCAGCACAAGTTCACAGCTCCTCCAGAAATGTGAATTTTCTTAACATTTTAAGAAATGTTGCCTAGAATAAGGTATGCATATGCCAGGAATTCTCCAAGGCATGAAAACCAAAAGAAAATGCCTATTGGCCAATAAGAACAAACCATTGATAGATGTGCTTCCCTCGTGCATGCTACCAATGTTCTTCAGACCCTGCTTTATGCACGATTACTCATCTTTTGATAGTTACCCAATCCTAACATTGCAAGCCTTCATCTGGACCACAAGCCAGAAGTATTTTATCATCTACCAAATAGCTCAGATCTATTGCCAATGCATTTTGAATGATTTCCATTAAGAACTAGCCCAGCATCTTTAACCACTAAAATTAACTGCATTGTTTTATTCATTAGAGATAAAGCAGAGGAAAGAGAATGAGAACAATCTTTACTGATTGTTAAGTATATTTTAATGGACTGCTTTAAATTTTAGAATTTTAGAATTTTAGAAAATCATGAAAAAGAGGGATAATATGTATATTATGGATCCACGGTACTAGCAGCTGTTAGAAGTGACTTTGGGGAATTTTTGAGATCTGAGTTGGGTTCAGAGGTATATTGGTGTGAATGGGTGGCTAAACTGTATGGCTGGTAGAGGCTGAGGAGAATGGGGAGCAGCCCAGTAGTGAGATTTCTGATATTTGCTTATATTCAGCAAAGAAGACAGAAGATTGTTTTCAGCTAAGGCTAACTTGATGCACATCACAGCAAGACATGCCCCTGGAAGGACATATGGTTTGTGGGTGCCTCTCCAAGTGAAATAACTTTCCTCTGAAATGTCTGTATGAATAAATGCAATGTAGACTGTGTAAGAAAAATGTTTGAATATTATTTCTCATGTGCCATCTTTTCAACCTTCCATCAGCCAAGTGGGAGTATCTTTTCACTCAAACATTTGTCTTGTTAACAAAGAGCCAAACCCTCAATTAGATGGAAACATGGAAAACAGAACCCAGGCAGAACAGAATCCAAGCAGTCAAACCGGGGTCATTACTCAGAGTGATTTTGCTGACATTTTAGTTCTCGGCACTAAAGGTCTCTACCTCTCCATGTTTTGAATCTGTACATGTGCCAAAATATGTCAGTTATGATGGGAATTGTTGTTTGGTGAATAGCCATGCAGGGACCTATTCAGGTTCTAGAAACTGACACCTCGCTCCTTGCAGAAGCTCTTATTTTCAAAATATAAATTATTTGGAAATGCCACTTGACTTCATGCAGAACGTATTAGCAGATAACTACTACTTTTAAGATTTGGCTGGAGAAGTAGCTGCCTCTGCTTGTTTTCTACCAATTAGGAAGCATCCACACATTGTACAGGTGACCAAGGTCATTTCCTCCCTGGCCCAGACATAGCCAAACTCACACCTCCCACCCAGAGAGGGTCCCAGGCTGTCCTGGGACAGGCAGACGAGAGGCACACACTTCGTTGTTCTGTTGGAGGCATGGCCATACCATTTCCCATAAAGGAAATAAGGGTTAGAAGACAGATACCTGACTAGCATAGCAGCTGGGGTAGTCACAGAGGAAATATGACAATTACATGTCAAATGTATTCTCAGTTCTAACCAGACCGCTCCCTTTGCAGTGAAAAAACTTCATCAAGGAGAGCAGAGCAGACTCTCTAACAGCTGCGTTCATCCCTCATCCTCTCAGCCCTATGAGGCACTGTGAGGCTGTCCTCAGGCATGCTCGCAGCAGCAGGCAGGTTTGTACCTCCATGAACCCTCTGTCACCCCTGACAAGAGTCAGTTTTCTCTGTCTCAGCCCTCAACTCACCCCCTCGGTGCCCTGCCAGTGCGGATCCCATCCCGCCAGCAGGACCCCGTCCCCCCACGCCCTCGGTCAGCCGTGCGGAGCCGGGGACCCCCCATTTCCGACGGCACCCGTGTGCTGCAGGGCCGGGGGCAACCCGAGGGGGCGGGCAGCCGTCGCTGCCAGCCCTCGGTGGGCAGCCGGGGCCGCTCGGTGCGAGGGGAGGAGCCCCCCAGCAGCCCCCCGCCCCCGCCGCGCACACCCCACCCGCCCTATATAGGGGACGGGGGGCAGCGCCGCGCAGAGAGGCGCCGGGCACGGGGATCCGCAGCGGCATGGCCCTCGCCAGGGCGGCGGGGCAGGCAGGTGAGGACGGGGACAGGGACAGGGACAGGGACAGGGACAGGGCAGGGCAGGGCAGGGATAGGGGCAGGAATGGGACGGGACGCGACGCGACGCGACCTCGACGCCCCCTGCTCTCCGCAGGTCCCGGCGCGGCGCTGGCGCTGCTGTGGCTGCTGGTCCGGGCGGCGGCCCCGCCGGCCGTGTGCGCCCCGGGGGACAGCGGCTGCCACCGGCTCACCGTGGCAGACCTCTTCGACCGGGTGATCCGGCACTCGGGCAGGATCCACAGCCTCTCCACGGCGCTCTGCACCGAGCTGGTGGGTGCAGGAACGGCTTTTGGGGGCGGCGGGGGGTGGGAAGGGTATAGCGCTCTCTTCAGGGTTTCCTCCTCCGCAGGAAAACCGCTTTCCGCCCCGTGACAACGAGCTGGGGAAGCCCGCACGGAGGTGCCCCACGGCCGGGATGCTGACCCCCAACGGCAAAGAGTACGCCCAAAAAATCCCGGTAAGGCCGGGCTGCGGCGGGGCGGGAGGGGGCGG
>NC_048893.1:31982379-32012328 GCF_011077185.1 Oxyura jamaicensis
CCCCCCCCCCCCCCCCCCCCCCCCCCCCCGGTCCCCTGTGCCTGTCCCCAGCCCCGATCCCCCGTGTCCATGTCCTCCCCGGTCCCCCGCTCCCCCCGCCCGCCCCGTCGGAGCCCCCGTCATGCTGCAGCTGGCTGCTCACGCCCCCCGGGCCGGTGGGGAACCAGCAGCGAAGTTTGCAGCCCCTGGTGCTTCCCCGACACCTTGTCTTGAAGGGTCTGGCCCGTGCTGACCCCAAACAGGTGCCTGTCACCTCGGTCCCTGCCTGGTCGGGCTGTGAGCCGTGTGGGCTGTTCCCATGGCTGTATGCATCCTTGTGGGTCGTAAGAGAGGGACTTCAGAAAAGTGACTGACAAGCAGACACCCCTTTGATATATGTAGGTTTTATTTGTGGCTCTGTGAAATAGAAACTTAGGAAAATGTGAGTGATATGTATTCGATTAATCAAAGTGTAAAAAGAGATCAGGAGAAAGATGCTCCAGTCACTATCTCTGAATCGGTAGGTATGGGGAAGCAGCAAACTGTTTTAGGCATCATTCTTAGTTCAGAGAAAGTCAGGAAGTTTCCTTAGACAGAAAAAGTCTGGAAAGCCCAGGGTACAGCGGCAGGAGAGACTTTTGCCTCTAGGAGGAGACAGAGGGAGGGAAATGTCAGCGTCTGGCTCTGGTTGTGCTGAGGTGAGGAGCTTCCCCCAGGCGTTCAGCAGCTCACCTTGAAGGGCAATGGGAAATGAGGTGCTGCCTGGTATAGGAAGCCTGAAACATTCAACCTCGCTTCTGAGCTGAGGCTGCAAGGGTCGGATGGCCTTCTGTTTCCTGTTAGACAGACAACTGTCCTGAACACGGGGCCCTTTTCTTGGAAGCATGTCTGCAGTGAACCTTGAAGTGACATGGTTATGACCCGTGTGAGGTGTGAGGCAATAGCTGCACTCCCATACCAGCTGACTGGAATGTCTGGATGAGGCCCCTTGGGCTCTTGAGACATCCAGGAGTTCCTGAAATGTTCTCAGTCCCAGGTAACTCGGGCAGGAGTGCCACCATTTTGCTAATGCTGTGCTCCAGAGCACAGGATTCTAAAAAAGCTGAAAAGAAGACAAACAGAATTTTTGTGTTTCTTGTATTTATGCAAATAACCAGAGACAGAGTAGTCCCTTACATGCAGAATATTTCCAAAGTACAGAGTTGCGTGCATAACTCTTAACCCTGCAGAGATTTCACTGTGAGCCTGTCTGCATTCGAATGAGCTGCTGCAAACTAAGAGAAATTCTTTACTGTTTCAACTTGTAAGAGAGAAGAACTAACTTACGTGATACTGAAACTTTTGCACGCCTGGAAAGAACCTCTTTCCCACTTTAACCAGCACATTGAGCACCATCAAGAGTTACCCGATGACAGCCTTAGTAAAGCTAAGCTAATCAGCAAGATGGTTCATGAGCTGGAGACTGGGATTGAGAAAGTGACAGAAAAGGTAAGGTTTCCAATGGAACTTCTGTTCATACCAGCCATGTTGCACAAGTGACTTAAGGGACTTCTATTTAAATTGCATGAGCCCTTTTCATTGCCTCATGTTTCTTGAGTGATCACAAAATGCCATACTAATGAAACAGGTGGACTTTGTTATACAGATCCTGCAATTTTTCAGCCAAAGGAAGTGACTTAGTTCATGTGGTAACAGGTACGTAGATGACATTGTGTACGTTCAAATGTGTATATCAGCATTTTATTGATATCCAATATGTGAAAGTTGGAGACAAACAAAGAATAGAGCTACTGACAACTTCAAATATGAGCCAGTAGTGCCTTTACTTTTCCAGGAGAATAAAAAAAGTATGGGTGGACCACCACAAATACTTAGATTATTGTTTTCAGTTTATTCTGATTCACATTCTAACTAATTCAACTGTCACTGCAGTCTGCTGCAAAGAGCTGCTTCCCAAGGGAACAATTGCTATGGCTGGTTCTGCAAGACAAGACAAGTTCTTAAAGACAACAATGGCGTGGGTTAACTCGGATGCCAGTCACAAAAACTTTTTAAACCTTCATTACAAATTCTGGTGACTAGGATGTGAATTACTGCATGTAATTTTTCGTTAGTTCCATTTCTGTTGTCTTCTTACTAGCCAGAAGTCACAATTTTTTTTTATTACTTCTGCATTCATATCTAAAGTCATTTGGAGTCAGGGTAGACAGATAAGAGCTATATGTCCAATCTCTGAAATGGCTACACTTGTTAAGGTGCCTACTTCAACTAAAAAGCAAATAATAAACCAGTATCTTACATTTGTAGGTCATCTGTTATCTTTATGAGCACAGGTGGGGAGCAAAAGTTTTAAAATGATAAGGAGCTCATCAGTATAATAGGAGGAATTGCACGCTATAATGCAGCCCTGATAAGGTTGACTAAGCAAGACAACAAATTCTGAGCTAGGTACACACTTCTGGTATAGTTACCTGATTTTAATTTCCTAGAACAACTTTGGGCAAATTACTGAAAGGGAGGCTCTGAAGTTTAGTGGATTATGCCCTTTTCGACCTCTTATGGACCATGGACAAACCACACTGTAGACAGAATTTAAACAAATCAAGCAACTGACACAAATGCACCCCAATATTTTGCAATTCTTTGATTTACTTTTTTTTTTTTTTTTTGTAAGACACTAATTCTAACCTTGGTTCTTACTGTGAAGGAAGGTACTCTGAGAGGTGATAACAGTCATCGTACTTCACCAGCTTAAACAGCACTGTCAAATGTTCACATCAGAAGCTTCCCCTGACAAACTGACTAAAATAAATACCTACAAGTCTGGAGGCTGATTTGCTGCACTCCTTCAAGAGGAAACAACCATTACCAAGCAGTGATTTCTATTTCAATTCAGATTCTGTAATTCTTATAGTCCTTGTGTTACTGGTGTATCAGATCATTTCAGGCTAGTCTTTTGTTGTGGGGACTTAGGAATAAATAGGCAGTGTTATTTCTCTGTTAGGAGCTTTACACCTATCTTCAATATACACAAGAAAAGGCAAGAGTAGAACACTCCAACATACTTGATAATTGGCTTCACTTGTGCACTAGTATTTTAAGGATTTGGTTACATTCATCTACTTCTTGTACTTCCTTTCCTGTTTCTAAAACAGATGCAGTCAATGGGCATCATCAGCAATTCCTTACATGGAATGGCATCATCTGAAGCTGCTGGCTTCTCCAGTACTAATGAAGCAGACATGCTGAGCGACTCTGACTTTATTCACTGTTTCAAGAGAGACTCCAACAAAGTACAATGCTACTTAAAAATTCTGAAGTGTAGGATTATGCCAGAAAACAGTTGTTGATTTGTGATCCCTTGGCAAGGAGTTTTCAGCATGTTGTTTACAAAGATGGGAAAATATAATTTATTTACAGTAATTTTACTAGGAAAGTGGTTTGGAAATTCTTTGGCAGCTACTTGTGTCTGTTAACCTATGCAGCTGGAATATTAAATAAAGCATCCTGTGCGATGTCAGTAAACACACCAGCTAAAATGGAGTACTCCAGTGGTAGCTGAAGCCATGTCTTTGACAGAGTTTAGACATACACATGGTCACAAGTAAAAGTCAGCTTGTTAGGCTTTGGTACAAAGACATCTAAATACTCTAAGTTTCCATACGGAATTTACTGCTCAAGTCTGGTCTAAATGCCATTTCAGTGTGAGGGCTGGGTGTGGCTGTTGGAGCAGTGTGTCTGTTTCCCATAGCATGTCCTGACCCAGTGCACGGGTTTTACGGGAATGATGACAAACTCCACAGCGAGTAAAAATCTGAAAGCCATTAGAAATTTTGCAGCCATCACGATTTCCTATCAGTGGGGAGACTGCTTACTGCTGTTCCTAGAACAAAACCTTTCTGCATTTGTATCCTAAATGAGACATTTGAATAGGCATTTATAATCAATGTGGATTTATCTTTAACATTCCTGACTACTTCATCCCTGAATGCTCTTTTCTGGCCTCCTCTAATCTTGATGGTTGTTGACAGTTGCTGGAGCTCAGTCTGCCAGGAATGGAGATTAAAGTGCTGATGATTATTTCATACTGATGCTGGATTTGGTCTTGAGAAACTCAGAGAATGGGAAAACATTTCAAAGGAACATTTATGCAGAGGAGAGATACGACCTTTTCAGGTGCATTTCACTCACTGTTGATACTCAGATACCAGTGTACTTGCTCAGCTAGATGCTGTGAGCACTCACGATTTGTTTCTGGTCCCTGTTGTGCCATGGACGCTAGAAATGCGATGGGTTACAAGGTTCCTGCTCCAAAGAAGTTACTAGCTGCAATTCCTTAGGCAGGAAGATGCCACAAATGCATAGAAAAAGAGCAGCACTTGAAGAAGTTTGGGAAACAAAACACATCTCCAAACAGCCAGAATAAAGGAAGGGCTCCGTAAGGAAGTAACACCGCCAAAGGAGCAGAAGGGTCACAGAGCAGAGGGATGACGGCACCACCCCTCCAGCCACCTCAGGCCGAGGCCTCTCTTCCCTGCCCTCTGAGCCGCTGCCCAGGCTGAAGGCCCCAGTACTCAAGTGGCCTGGTGGGCTCCCCAGGCACCATTTGTCCTCCTGATGGACCTTCAGGAGGCCCACAGGACCCACAGCAGGCCCCAGACCCTGGGGGAGGGCATGGAAAGGGAGCACAAAGGGCAGGGTGAGGCTGGGGGTGCTTGGCACCTGGCCTTGCTTCCCCCAGAGAGAACAGCCACACTTTGGAGCCCAGATGGAGTGTAATCTCTGGATTTGGGGTGCTTCTGTCCCTCCTGGAGGCGGGTGCAGTGGTGTCATTCCCAAGCCTCAGGACTGCACACACCGCAGCCTGTAAAAAGATGCACCTTCTTGGTTTCTAGTGTGAGTTGTGAGGTGATTTGGTGAGGACCAGGAAAATTAACTGCACGTGCTACTAGGTACTTCCATAGCTGAGAGATGTGCTGGTGATTGCAGTTTACTGCCACGTGGAAAACATTTTACAAATGACAATAGCACAGCAGAAAAAAAAAAAAAAAAAAAAAAAAAAAAAAAAAAAAAAAAGAATCTGTGTTCTATGGATGATATGCATTAACTCTCAGCTACCTCAGACCTCCCTCAAATGTTGATATGAAAATAAAAAAGGACTTGGAGAATCTTAAGAATTCCTCAGAGTGTGTTTATCTAAAGCTAGATGTTTGTATGCTTGAGTGAACACTGGAGGCTCACTATCAAGTGAGGCAACAAGGCAACAGCCTTGTGACGTCTCCATCAACTATGTCCAATTTTATTGCTTACAACTGCAGCCAGTATCGCCAGGAAACCAAGCTGCTGTGGGAGCTTCAGATAACTGAGGTGCAAGCCCGCACTGGGAGCATCTCAGCTCCAGGCTGACCTACCTCGGCTTGTCTTACCCAGCGGCAGTCTCCACGCACATAACGTGGAAGCACGGTCATCAAAGACTTCCGTAGTCAATGGCAACTTGGTCCTCAGGCTGTGAACCTATCTCTGCAGGGTCCTCTTGGTCTGTCATGACTCACAATGAACTCTGAAGTTAATTGGGCCCTAATTTCTCTTTGGGCTGTGTCTTTACAGCTAACTTGCTTTCAATTGGTTTGTCTTCCTTTCTAGTCTGCGAAGATCATAATGGTCTTGTTGGTAGAGGGTGCTGAAGCAAGGGAAGGCACTTAATTTATGTCAGGCTTTTGACTGTGGGACATATATTCATCGGAGGAGCTGTGCGGCTACAGTGATGGCAACTGGTATTTAAAACCCAGTACTAGTAAATCACAGCAGATAAAACAAATGTGATGTATTAGGGCAGCTGAGGAGTGACACTTGACCACTGTATTGTTGTTCTGACACTGAAGGTAGTAATGCAGTTTTGTGCCTTAAAGTAGTCCTGCTCTGCTAAGCAGACCATCACAATTCCAGTTTGGCAGGGAATCAATAAAAACAAGACAACTTTTCAAAAACTATTTTATCCAGTAAATGTGTACAACCCCAGTGTAAGTGCTGGCACAGGTGTGGCCAGCAAATCCAGCTTTTAGCGGAGTTACCTGAAGCCCACAGAGGGCTTGCCTCTCAATTTCAAAATACAGCAGCAGTTCAAATGCAATCAAATGGGATTGCAGCTGTGCCTGAGGTAGACTGGCGTCATTCGCCACTCATTTGTGTTTTCTCTTATAAAAATAGACCAAGAGCCCTAAGTGGAAATTGGCACCTCCTTGTGAGGTACCAGAGAAGTTCCTTTGAGTGCCTGAACCCAGGAACAGATTTTCAAGAGCCACATTCAGACCCACCTGTAGAATCCCCAACAGGTGGGTGAGAAAAGCCTCTCCTGTTCCTCAGGCTGCTCCATAGTGCAGCAGGAGCCCTACATCAGCGGCACGGCCTAAGGTCTCCTGAGTCTACTGCTCTGCTAACCGAGGGGGCAATGAGTCTCAGCCCCTTCCCCCTTTCCCTATTGCATTCTGTATTACATGAGCATTGAGAAGTTGCCAGAATAGCAAGGTGCCCAGCCTAAGTATCTGCCTCTGAAGAGCTGGGTTTTATTGCAGCTGACAATTTGAGGTACCTAAACTCTGCCAAGCCCTAGGATCCCAACAAACATCCTTCACAATATTCACAACACAGGAAATACTTGATATCCCAAAACCATACCACAAAGCCACCCACCAGGTCTTATCTTAAGAAGTCAAAGTAGTATGTTCCTGGAGTTGGCTGTAAGATGCCATCTGTTACATCACTATAATACCAAGCCAGATGTGTTCTGTGCCATGCACCCCTGCAAAGTGCCTGTCATGAAGTACTTCAAACACCCACTGGGGATTTTATGTGGAATTGGTGTTCTCTTTGTTCTTTTAGAAATAGTGTTTACCTGAAGAAAACATATGCATATTACTCAGTCCTTCACGCAAAAAGACTGGCACTGTAAGTCTCTCAAATTTCCTGTGTTCACAGGGAGTGCTATTCCTCAGTTACCAGGATTTTGTGGGATGGACTGAAGAGAAATTCTTTGAACAGCTTAAAAAGAGAGGAGTCAAGGTGGTATATGTTGTGGGCTAAAACGACTTCAGCTAACTGAATCAGACTCTTTTACATACAATTCAAAATTCACGGGTATATTTCTAGGGTTTTGAGGACAGTTTGATAAGCATTATCAAGTAAAGTATAATTTATCTGGCATATAGAAACTTTATTCTAGCTGCAGAATAAGAATTCTAGAAGGAGGTGTTAGAGATCTGGAGGGCCGTAAAGTGGTGTAAGTTTTAGTAGCTATGGTGAAACCAGAACTTGCTCAATTGAAAACACGTATGACATTCCAACTGTGAAACCAAATCTGCATGAGCTGCGCTTGATCTTTGCCTTAGTGAGATGTTCTTCACATGCGATCTGCTTAGCACATCACCTTGGAGCTGTGACAGCACTTCCCAGCCAGTGCTTGCAACATCATCACCTGAAAGAATTTCACAGGGAGCACTCTGGATCCTGTTGACCCTGTCCATAAGGCAGAGTCACTCCTAACACTGACACTTGATTGACTTGTGGGAAGAGAATATGAGCAGCTGTCAAGACTCCGTTCCCCTGAAAGGTGAGATGGGAAAACCCTAAATTGCCCCCACCACACACCAATTTCCTCCACTATGGCAAGCACAGCTACCTCCACTTGATCATTTGATGACAGTTTGGAAATAACTGCCTGTCTGTCATTCTAGGCAGACACTAGTCAATGCCATTCATGACTCTCACCCACTAACACGAGTCGTGAACTACTCAAACAGGGCAGGACATCATGATTTCCACAGGAAAATTGGAAGGCAAATTCATTCCCATGAGTAGGCAATTGGTCCGTCCGTCCCTAAAGGTTTCAGGCAAAGTATGAGTGAGTTTCTAGGATTTCTGTTGCAAGACAGGAATAAACTTCTGGCATTACTAAAAAGCCTATAACACATGACATACTAAATGGGTCCAAGTGCCCTCTGAGGGCAAGTATCTAGACAGCTTATGTTAATGAGGGTTTGGAAGTAGAGGGTGAGATGACTTCTAATTTTTTTTTAATTTTGTTTTCTCTTTAAAATAGTGGAAGACCAGGACTGCACAGCTGAGCACTTGGAGGGAACACCATGCCCAAAGTGGGATACAAAACTCATCTGATCATGCATGTGGTTTAATGATACAAGCTTTGTCACGGCAATCTTAAGGTTTTTAGCTGTAAATGTAGCTAAAGGTCACCTCTCAGATACTCCATCGTAACAACGGGACTCTTAGATCACCCTCCCCAGGTAAAACATTAAATATCAATTGTATGTTTTTTTCTGGAAGATATAAAATACAGTTCTAAAACCTTTGGAGCTCAAAGGCAAGAGTAATTATAGATGTTCATGGTGTGCATGATGAGGAAAGCCAGTCTAGATTATCATAATCATCTCCTTTGGCTATAAAATGTATCAATCTAACAGAAATGAAATAGTCCTTATAAAGTCAAAACGTTCTCCAAAACGTTGTCTGTAGGATAAAATACCTTTAGTTTTTATTCTCAACAAATAAATTCATAAATGTATGATTAAAAACAAACAAAAAAAATAAACCTTTCTGCTCTCAAGCCTTGCAAGTGAACAAAAATCAATTCTTGAATTCACGGGGTGATTACCTTAATGTGGATGAAGCAAACACATCATTTCAAGTAAAGCAGTTTTAATAGTATTTTTTCAGGCTTCTCGTATTACACAGAATGCTGTCCTGTCTTTTAATACATATATATATTTATGTGTACTTCTTGGCATGAGTTTAAGGAGGAGTAAGTGAGGAATGAGATTACTACAGCATGCCATCTCTTTAGGTACTTCACTGAGGGAGGCTCTAGTGGCAGTTTTTCCAGTTATAGCACTGCTGCTTAGTCCGTTTGGCCTGTAATTCTGCATATTGCCATCACAATTTTGAAATACAGAACAGATTACAAGAGATTGCACTTACAGTCTGACAAAGCCACTGAAATTGAGTTGAAAATGCTGTAAGTTTCATCCACAGGATAAAATAAAGGAGTTAGTGAATTGCATTTCCCAGTATGCATTCAAATCAAATCATTTTAAACACAGTCCATTTATTGTGCGGGTTGGTTGGTTGTCTTTTAGTATTGCATACTTTACTATGGTTACCAGCTGATGTGTGCCTGTGCTATTTGAACTAGCTGGATACTGATATAGGTGAGGACAGATGGAGGAAACATACTAAAAATTACATATGAACCTACTGTGTCATTTAATCAGTTTCAAAAAGAACCCAAAGCAACTTACTATCTTCAGGAAACCAGGGTTATTCTTATACACAAAAGAAATTACTTGGTCTGAATGCAGTGAGAGATAGAAGAGATCATCTATCAGCGTGTTTTAATGAATATCTATATACAGTGCAGATGTATAAATCAGAGCCAAACTTCAGCGTCATGCTCTTCACTTCGTTTTACTTACCATCAGTTCCTATTCCACTTTTAAGGTCAGTAAAAGACTGGAAAAGACACAAGAAAAGGCTGAGTATTGAAAAGTATTTCTTAAATCATTAGTTGTTTGTCATTTTAATGGTGTTAGACTTTAGCAAATTTATGAGGCATAAACTAGTTAGCTTTACAGTGTCCAAATATTGTTAGTCTTAGAAGACCTCTTATTTGAAGCCCGTGTTCTCCACTCGATTTACAAACTGCCCCTATTTTTTAAGCTGATGATGTAACTGCCTTATTTGCAGTGTCTTGGTCAGGATACAAATACAATGGGCTCTACGATGAATTTGCTCTTGGAGGTGGTTGTGTACTAGCCAGTCTTTCAGAATTTCCTGGAGACTTCTCCTTCCACCTTGGACTTGCCTGCTCCTGAGATACTTCCCACACGGAGGGGCATGGGGAAGTAAAATTCATGGTGGACTGTGAGAGGTAGTTCTCCTGAAGACCTTCTTGGAGGCACCTGTTTGAAAGCACTTCTTTTTCTTTGGAGTTGCGCCACTTCATCCTTCGGTTCTGAAACCAAATTTTCACCTGTTGGTAAGTTAATGAGAGTTTATTAGCATTCTTTTCATTAAACAACATTGCCTCTATAAGTTTTTTTTCCTTCCATCCCCTTAGTTTCATGCTCCCTCCCTGCTCGATGTTATAGTAGATCTAGTCAAGCCAATTGACTGACGTTAACTGAGGATTTTTCCCATTCCTATTTATTACAGCTGGGCCAAATACTCATTGTGACTTTCGCCACCTCAAGCAGGTGATGATTTGGCTTGTACTGGAAAGATGACAACCCAGTGCTAGGGACAATGCAACTTATAGCGCCATTCTTCTAGACTGATAAGGATTCTCAGAGTAAATTAGCATCATCAATAACAAAACTAAGTGATAGTACTGGCAATGTGAAACTTCGTTTTTAAAAGAGGCTCCAAGAGCTAAGACTGTCCCATTCACAAACATAGCTTGGCCATATAGCTTCAAAATGTGTGTTATATGACACAGAAGTTAGGATTTAAAGACATTTTGTCTGTCTAACTACAGTTTTTCAGGAGTTACCTAGAATCATGTGCTTTTGAGACAAAATCTATATTTCAAAAACTTTGAGTCACAAAGGTTGGGCATTCAAAATGCATTCGTGAAATGCTGAGAAGAGCTTAGGGGAAAACACATCTGGGAACTGTTACATTAAGAGAAGAAATGGATGTGTGTATCAGATTATTCAGGTTATATTCTTTTTTTTTCTCTTAAATATTTGCATGAAGTTTCTTCTGGATTATAGAAGGGGATATAATTCCAACAGTCTGAGAATCATCACCTTTGCTGGCAGGTATTATTACTCCAGCACAACCAGTCAGAAATAGAACAACTAACTTCATGGGAACTACTCATGAAGAGAAGAAGACATGGGTATCAACTGGTCTCTCATTATCATAAAATTATTTTCCTGTAATGGTAGCTGTTATCTGTGTCTCACTCCATTATTTTTTATTCTCCATTGCTCTCTTGAATATCAAGAACATGGAAGAAAAGATCAACAAAAATAGTTGTAATATTAGGAATTTGACTATATACTAGGAACTTTTTAGGCAGCTCACTGGTGAGTGAAATTGCACATTTTCATTGAAATGAAATTCTTTATCCTGCAGAGATTACAGCTTTGTTCATGTTCTGCTTCTTTTTTGTTTATAGTTGGTGTGCTTGAAATGGAGTCATTCAGGTTGCAAAGATCTAAACTTCCATGCAAAGTAAAGCCAACTGCAAAATTGGATTAAATTGTTCGGGGCCTTGTCAAGTTCTGAAAACCTCCAAGATAAAAATGATGAGAGCAATCACCATTCACAGGCTTTTCTGCTCACCAGACAGCTTCTGCCATATGTATCTTAGGCACTTTCACTCCTGCTGGATGCAAAGAAATAAAATTGTATGGTCACTCTCACTCTCTTTCAGGTGTACTCTGGAGACCTGTGTCTACTCTATCATCTTCAGAATCCCACCTGCCAGTGGCTACAATGCTGATTTTCTGCTCTAAAACCCTCACAAACATCTTTTTCCAGTTTCTTTCAGGTTTTGCACTCTTCAAGCAATGCACTTTTTTTTTAAAATGTTCAGCTAAACTCTGAAGTCCTACAGTAGAATATGCAGTCATGTATGAAAAAAAAAAAAAAAAAAAGAATGTGAATTAGTAAGTAAAAATGGAGCCTTTTATAAGTCCACTATGCAGAATTTTTCTTCTAGAGTTTCTCTGAACTCCAAAGAGCTCTTTCTTACTGCAGCTAAGTTTGTTCTGCAGGGTGGTTTCCCCTGTCTCTTGGGACAGTATGGTTTCTGAGCAAGTGCTGTTGATTGCATTTTTACTAGCTGTACATGTGTGGGTGCAAAGGGTGCTCAGAGGAATACAGGAAGGCTCCATGCTGTGTTGTTTGTTTGTTTGTTTGTTTTTTATCTGGCAGCAAGATGCAGCACAGTTCCCTACACCAAAGCTGCATCAAACAGCAAAATGGGTGTTGGAAATGAAATGCAGAGGTCACATTTCTCTCATATGTGTGAAAACAGAGCGATCAACTTCTGATTGTACTCCTTCAGGAAATAAACCAGGAACTTGGTCAAGCATTCTTTGGTTAAAAGTGCCATTGATTTACCGAGGTCTTTGCTCAGGGAAGGAGCGCAGGGCTGGCCCTACGCTGTTCAATGTTCCTCCTTCAAAGCCATTTTAAAGATTTCTCTTCAAAGGACAAAAAGTTATGGGTGTTCTGTCATTCCTTACCTGAGACTCCTTCAGACCCAGGTTAATGGCCAGTTTCTTCCTGTCTGTTTTACTGATATACTTCTGCTTCTGAAACATTTTCTCCAAAGCTTTCCTCTGGTCTTCAGAAAAGACAGCTCTTCGTAATATACCTCTCCGGGCTTTGGAGTTAGACTCCTGGGTCAGAAGAGGCAGGACACTTTCCTCTCCTAGTGGAAATAGATGTGAATTTCACATAGTATCCAACACATATTAGAAAAATATTAAGTGCTGTTCATTATAATGCTAGCAGACTACTGTGCCACTTTTGATTTGTTGGTGTTATAAGTGTGTCGTAATGCTTCAGTCATGTTCGTTAAGGGCGAAATTCTCACTTGGATCTAGAGGTGTTGTCAGTGGTCAAAAGTCTCCCTTTGACATGGTAAAAAGTAAATCAGATGAGTTCATACAGGAATATTAACACAGGGCCTGTGCTACTGTAAAATCCAAGTACAGTCAGGGAGAAACTTCTCCGCTTTCCTTTGCACATTATCATTACTGAATGACCTGCAGTAAGTTTTCCTAGGAGTTTATTTTTTCCTTCTGTGAGATGCAGAACCAGATAAAAAGTGGTCTGCATTACTGACTCAAATAAACTAAACAGGCTTTCTTAAGTTTTGTTTACTAATGAAAGGCTTTCAGAGTGAAGTATTTCTCAGAAAATCTATGGCTATTCACTTGCTTATTCTGGAAACCACAACAATTTCTTTATTACAGGATTTGGGGAGTACTTGGACTTGTTCCTGTCAGCCTGGTTGCTAATCCTTTGACACCCCATAGGACAAATCCTCATGCCCAGTAAAGCCCAAAGCCCTAGTGCTTTGCCACGCTCCCTCTCGCACAGAAGGATGTGGTGTAATGGGAGTGGTCCTGGTGAGGCTCGGTATGCCTCCAGCAGTCCCAGCTTCCCAAAATGCCCCCAAACCCACGGAGCAGTGCCACAGGCTAGCTGAATAGGGCCTGTCACCAAGCATCAGACGTGATAATTGCACGGGACACTCACAAGCAGTCCAGGAAAGAGTTGCCCTTTGATTCAGAAACCCATGCCGTGGCTGCAAAGCCAAAGACACCCCATGATCTTTCTGTGAGAGGGCAGAAATAAAGGTGGTTTGGTTTGTATTATGTGCATTTGGACTCTAAAGGTGTAAGCTGTCCTGTTGATGGCACCTCCCCACGTACACACCAAGATTGCTGTCCCAGTTTAGAGTTACAGCAGCTGCAAAGGGGTGTTGCAGTTCAATTTCTGACAAGGATTTCCATGTCAAAAGCCAATTGCAAAATTCTCATGTAAAGTATATTTTCTAAAACATTGTACTCTTCTTTCATGAAAAAGTTTATTTTAGTCAACTGTATAGGCAGTGGGGCAGAATTGAATACATTTGTTCAATAGATATAGTGCCCTTGAAAATACTGATCAAATCCAGATGCAGCTTTCACAAAGTGTTCCTTGGGGCTACACCACCTTTCAACTTTGGTTTATTATACATAAATACACATGGGTATGTGTATCTTTAAACACTCACGGAGAAACAAACACATGTACACCGAGGGTATTGTACAACTGTGTATGTATGACAATGAGGAATTAGAGTGTCTATGTTTGTCTTGTAAAGTTGACTAGGTAGTTTTGTGGGGTGTGTTTGACTGGTTTGATATTACATTACACACATTACCACTGTATCTTGCCTCCCACTGTGACCAGCAGAGGAAGAATATTAGAAGCTGAGCAAATATACAATGATCTTTCCCCAAAATACATTGCCACTGCCAAGCACTACTGTTTAGGCACCACTGCATTTAGTATTTTCTACTAGACATGCCTTACTTGAATTTTTCTACATCTTAAAACCCCATCTTTATATTTGTCCCGTTTTGAGCAGTGTCAAAAAAGTAATTATTTTGATTTAAAATGTTACAGCATAAAGAATGGATACAAATGTATTTCAATTTTCAAAATTATATTCGGGACCTGATACAAAAATCATAACCTACTGGTTACTGTCCTGATATTTATCACACAGTGACACAGTCAGACTCCCTGCAAACCAAAATAAACTATCTGCAGCACAAACGTCAAAATGTCACAATGGAGGTTTCTGTAAAGGGCAAGCTGGGTCTGTATTTCCCTGAGGAGCGCATAGCCCCCGCGTGCCCTCCCAGCAAGATCTGATCCTGCTCACGAAGCTGGGAGCAAGTACAAGCCCTTCATCCTCAGTTGTGTTTTCTCTCCGTCTTGCTGGAGTTTACGGAATTCAGGTACCTTTTTCCAGAGAGCCTCCCAGTAGTTTCTGATGAATCGTCAGCAATTCTCGAGTCTACTGGAAGGTAGTCTGATGGTGGAGGAGCTGGTACTTTCTCTCATCCTTACCATGGGATGAGAGATACCAGTGAGGGAAGAAGCTTAACAGGGCTGGTCCGTGACTCCCAGGCAGAGTTCCACAATGGAGTTGTCAGCCAGGGACACAGGATGCCAGATTATGTGACCCCTTAAAATTTGTCTTGCCTGGCTGGTTGTTAACAGTCAATCAGCAAAGAAACAACCTCCTGCCAGAGCACTGAGGCGCCAATTAATTCCTATAGAGGCAGTATGTACGGTACGGCTTAACACCTGCATTAGGATAATGTAATAGTGAGGAGTGATTCGGTAGATTCTGTGAAGACTAAGGCACAGTATGTGACTGATTTTAAAAGCCCAACTGAACAACATTTAATCATGAGCAGAACAATCATAAGCAGCAGTAAACAACCACTGGGTCATCATTGGGTCAAAAATGATGATCCCCACTCATGTTTGGGATAATGAATACTCATCCTCGATTGACTAGCCTAGATGATTTTTTAAGAATACCTCATATTCCAAAATGCATTCTGACTCTGCACTCAAAAATTACATTTCAGTTGGTGGGTTAAAATATTTTTAGTATGTGAGGATAGGCAGTTGTTCATTCATTACAACAATTCTATCAGAATGAAGCAAGTCAGTTTGCAACCTGTTGCAATGTAAGTGCATCAAAAGGTTTAGTGCTCTTTTGACATAAATGCAAATCTGTTACCAACTATTTCCTATGTTGTCGGTTTTATTTTTGTTTTTGTTTTGTGTGTGTGTGTGTTTTTTTAAGTCTCTCCTTTGTGTCCTAATATATAGTGATAAATGTCCCCTTAATCTGTGGAACAATCTTCATTTGCCTTCATGGCAGAGACCACCTTGAAGGAGCAAGTAAAAGCTTTAGTCATGGTTTCCATTTTTTCATTTGAACTCAATACATTCTAGTTAAATGGACAATTAATAGGTCACTTCCAAAATAGTAGTGTATCACTCCTGGTTAATAAACAATCCCCACAGTTGATAATGGGCCTATGTATTCAGCAAGTCCCTGTATACACTCAGCTCATCCACTAAATCCCTTTTCAGGTAGACAGGGTTATATGGGAAGATGAGCTAGAATGAGTCTATAAAAGTCAGTTTCATTCACTGCTTTATTTTTCAGTCAAGTGCTTTAAATGGTGTCCAGAAAATCTCTTGGAATGTGAGACAGGAGAAAAGACTGGCACATAGAGTATTGCTTTATGGCCATACAAAAGGGCAACTGACCCTTGCCCAGGCCTTTTCAATGTGAAATGGTTCCTAAAGTTCATCTGCACAGTGAAAAATTGTGGTGAGGTCGCGTGTGGATGAGTAAAGTGAAAGTGGTGATTGGTCATGGTGCTGTCAGCCATTGTGGGAGAGCCGGGGCCATGTAAAACGCTCTGTGGGAAAGTGTCAGCCCCCTAAAGAGGTGCTCAGAAACTTGCAGCTCATTAAACTGCCAGCATTTGCTGCCTCACTTGTCAAGAATCATTCAACTTAGCAACTGCCCTTCATACATTCATAAAACACATGCACGTAGCCAGGAAGGGTTTGAATGCAACTGTGATAAAAAAGTATATGCTAGAGCACTCGTGAACTCTAATTTCCATTTGGATTTGACAAAGGAGTTGTGCTTTTTCTCCATTTTGAAGGACGAGGAAATGCCTCTTCTATTTGTGTTCCTGAGCCATAAACATGTAAAATTAGAATACATATTCTTACACCATGGCGTGCAAACTTCACAGTCAAGGTTAAATTTAGATTTGGATTAAATGGAAATGCATTCCAGGTCTTAATCCTGGGTATAAAGTGCATGCTGTCCAAAATTCTCTTCAATATGTGTCTTCACATTTTTACATTATAATTTTAAAAAAAGAAAAAAACATTAAACATGTGCATGCATTTGAATGCTACAACAAGAATGACTGTTTTATATAAATAATGCTAGAGCTTCCCGAATCATAATTTATCCCTAACAGACATTAAAATGCAGCATCCATTTTATGATCTTTCAGCACTTTTCTTTTCTTATTTGCAAGTGTTTATTGACACAGATTTTTAAAAGAGTTACTGATTTTTAAAGAATCTTTTCTACCACACTGAAAACAAGGAGATTTCCTAGGTTAGCACTGCCTGGGTGTCTCAATGCCATTAGAAATCTCTCACAATTGCTCAGTGTACTTAAGTTTGATAAATCTTTGGAAACCTTCTGAATAGGATTGCTGTGATTTTACTAAGGAATTAGCTGCTGCCATTGCATCACCAATTAGTTTTCCAGAACACATTAAATCCTGCTGCTTTGGTTTACAGAATAACTCAAGCATTACTGATGAAGCATAAAAACTTACTTGGAAAAGCAGTGGGGGATGCAGGGTGCTGACAGGACCCACCGCAGCATGCTGAGTAGAATGGCGGGGCTCGGAGAAAAAAGTGTTTGGAAAGAGCTGCAGAGAAAGCATAGATCTAATTGATTATCCATTGAGCTTAGGTGATATTCATAACAACAGTCCTCCAAAAAGTCAGTGTGTAAAGTCCTGCCCCACAAGCTCTTTTTCCTTTTTTTTCTGATATTTTTAAGGCAAACAAAGATAAGCCAAGTAATTGCTCTTTAATTTTAACAAGGCTAGTTTATATGTATCATTTAAATACAATATGGAAAACACTTTGTTTATTATAAGGATGAAACTCTGAAGATGTGAGATTTACTTCTGTAATTGCTGGTTTTTTTTTCCTAAATATTAGAATTGAACATGTTGTTTAAATAATGCATTGTCAAATTAATTAGTATAATACATCTGAGAAAGTTACTTCAAATAATTCCAGTAGGCGTAATACCTTAAAAAAATCTAAAAATTAATCCTGACTGTTCTGCTTGTTCTCAAGTGCTGTTATTAGTACTCAAACCAATAATGACTTCCATAACTGAGGAACCTTTATGAATAAAATATTTAAAATGCAATGACATGATCCAGCTGAGCTATATAGGCATGAACTACAGGACCTGATTCTGCTATCCCAATGTTGAATTCAATCCTGCTTGGAAAGTGCTCTAAATTTCAATAAACCACTTGCCGAAGGAGGCTCTGCTTAATACAATAAAAATTGCTAAATGATCCCACAAAATTACATAATATTTGGTAACATTTCTATAGATTTTTTGAACCAATAAATCAGAAGTCTCTTTATGTTTAAAAAGTTATCACAAATCTTTAAAAATTCTTCCTTATCAAATAATTCCTTACATTTTTTCTATAAGGCTCATGGGGTTTTTAATTAATCTTAATTACTTTTTAATTTCTCTCATATTAGTCAACTATGAGATGTGTGGCTTTTTTTTTTTTTTTTGAAAATAGATACATCATGCTTGCTAGAATTGTACGTGGTCAGCATCTATGTCACTTTCCTGTCTTGGTTTAGGCTGAAAATAAACAGCTCTACACTCTGCACTGTAGTTTGTCTAAGTCTCCATAATTAATCAGATTAATTACAAGAGTAATTGCATACTTAGATAAAAAAAATAAGACATCTGGAAGAAAGATAAATAAATGCATATAAGCAGAGTTCTTTTTTTTTTTTTTTTTTTTCCAACTGAAATTAAAAAGAAATATGACACAAAATTAGATTCCTGAATACTTACTAGGGCATCTTAGTAAGTTTTCTGATGTTCAGATCTGCTGTCTTCCAAAGCAATAAAATATTGCTGTAGAAACCTCAGTCTGAACATTTTGAAAATATTTACCTCTGTCTTTTTATCTGAATTCATACAAGGTAGGTGAAATTTCCTTTAAAATGACAGGTGTTTTATTACTGCAGCTTATCATCAACACTTTGCTGTTTATAATGAAATATAAATACACTCCAAAAGGAACTAATTGCCTATATTTGAGTGCATGCTTGCAAAACATTTATGAAAAGGAATGATTTATGCCAGGCTTTAGTATTCTAAAGCTTCTCTTTCACATGAGGCCAGCAAATATGACACTGTGTCCTAAGGAGCATTAAAGAGTCAAGAAAGTGCAGCTGAATTTTATCTGTCTTATGTATCCAAGGGGCATCAATGCAGCTGGAGCAATACAGAAGTTGGAAAGGATTTGACTGTAACTGAAGAAGCACAGAGATGGAGAAGGAAAAGACCTACCAGATAATCTCAACCATCTTCCTGAACATGAGAGCTTGTTCTTTACAACACTTTTTATCTGCTGCTAATGTTTTATCTACTACAGTTTGGAAACTCCCAAAGGAAGGGCTTTTCCTCCCCTCCTTGGCAGCCACATTATTTGTGCCATTATCAAGCTTGCCTTACAGTAAGGTAAAATTATTTCTAACTTTTCACTTCTAAAAATACAACTTACCATACAAAATGTACCACACTCAGTTTCTTTGCTTCCCTTCCACATGTATCAAATATTCCTTGACTGCTATAATGCCCTTAATCATAGCTTGAGCATCCTATTTATGTCATATGATTTTTGTCATGTTGGTAAGAAACTCTTACGGTTTCTTAATTCTCTCCAGTTCCATGCTCTTTTTTGATAATATGGTACTCATCATGACGTGTGATACAGCCAGGAGATATTTGGATAAATCAGAATTGAATAAGCTATTGCTTCAGGTAGATAACGTACTCCTGCAAATAAAGATAGAGAAATAGGAAAGGATAGGTTTTCTCCATTTACTAAATCTCTCGACAAACTAGCTACAAGCACAAAGGCCAAGAGATGGATCAGTGTCAAAACTTAAAATGTACATTTTGCTTAAGAAAATTTCAAACTAGCCACACACGCCCACGGATATTGCTGGCAATGATTTAGTGCACTAGCACAGCACAATGATGCAAACAGGAGAGATCTCCAAGAAGAGATCTGCTCAAGTCAACAGAAGTCACCCTTCTGTCTTTCTTGGCCATTTTGCTTAATTCACTCAACTGTTTTGTTTTGTTTTGTTTTGTTTTTTTCTGCCTGCATGGCACATATCTCTCCAAGGGAGAACATTTGTTTAAGCAATTAGATGCAGATACCTTACATGAAGGTATCTCTGAATCAAGTGGTTCCTGAGACTGTTTCTCAGGATAGGTTTATTCTAGGTCCTGTGGAATAACCAATAGCATTATGTCTCTCTAAACCATACAACCCAATGTGTATGTCTAGTTTATAAACTTCTTTAATATGCTCCAACTACACTGATGCACAAGTGAATTGCAGGTCAGGTCTATCAACCCATATCTTCAGATCATATCTACTGAGGCAGCTGCACTCAAAGCAAAGTGTAGGAGTTATGCAGAGTTGCATCAGTAAAGAATCTGACACAACACAGGGATACTAGATTCTACCGTGGGAGCCCTGTGTAAAAAAAATGTTAATGCTTCACCCTAGCACACAGGGAAAGTATTGCCTATGTTTCCATCTTCTGGTCACATGTATCATGGCCACTCTACCACTATTTGTTGTATGAACAATCTAAAGCAAACGTTGTTTGCTGTTCACACAAGGCTGAAAATTGGGGAAATGTCAGAATATTCTGTATTTATTGGCCAGAATGAAGTGTACAGTAACAAAAACGTAGCTTTCACTTCAAACTACATGGACTAAACATGGGCTAAATCCTAGTAATTCATATCCAAGATACCTAATTCTTCTGCTTGGCATTCCCATTTCATAAAAACAGACGCTGTATAGAACTAAGCATTTCACAAGAGAGAGAGACTTTACAGGTTTAGCTTCACAGATGCATGAAAATGAAACATCAGAGTATGGTATAAATGCCTTTTGGCACTCCAAAAATTGTACTATATGCTTTAAAAGAAAATTTATTGGATCATAAGTTAAAAAGGATGAAATACCTAAAATGAAATGAGTAATTTATTTTTATATTTTCACACAAGATATGTTCTTTTGACAGTGTTACTGCATGCAAAATTTTGGTAATAATGCTCATTTACATTCAGCTTTGTGAATTCAAAGCCTTTTCCCAACAGACAATAAAATGATACTAAACATGCAAATGGAACGCGAGATCATCCAGTGCTAAAACTCAGAGATTAGTTCAGACACTGACATTTTAAAACATACTGCCCACTCTGAAAATACTCTAAATTGAAAAACCTTGCCATCCAAAAGCCATGCCAATAATGGGCTTGGAGGTTTAGCTTATAACTACCCAGCATTTTAACAGGAAGGTTCCCAATCCAATCCATTTGAAATGGATATGTATTTTTAAAATAGCATATTATTAAAATTATGCTATTAAAATAGCATATTATTAAAGACATTGTTTGCTTTTCCTAATCCTACCATTGTGAAATGACTTGGGAAATAGCGTAGGCCATTAGCCAGGAGGCAAATGACAAATGGTGATTGAGGAAAAGCAAACCTACGGTAAACTTCAGGTATTACCTACACAAGCCTCCTTCACTGCACATGTTGGTTGTGGTGTTTTTTTATAGCTAACTGATAAAAATGTTGTATAGTCTTGTGACAAGAGCAGAAACACCTCCAAAGAGTTACTCAGCAGCAGAAAGCCAGCTAACACGCAACAGCAAGCACAGGAATAAAGACAGAGTTCAAGCTGTGTGAACACAGCCCTTACATTCTCCAGGTATTGCTAAGCCCTCATGAACTGCTCTCCTCACTGATGCCCAGGCTCCAGCCCTGGCAGGAAAATAAAAAATATCATTAAAATTATCTCATTTCATATGAGAAACCTGGATGAAGTGGGTACAAGTCAACTGCAGTTTCCCACATACATCAGTTCTTGGCAATGACTAAAGCACGCTTTTGCACATCTGCAGGAAAGCTGCATGTCTTGAGGAGCTCCCTGCAACCAGTCCAGAAGTGGCTGAGCCAGGCCGGTGGTCCAGCTGAGCCACAGGGCACCAGTTCTGCTGCTGAACCACAAGCCATGGGCCTCTGGGTGAACCACAGCTCAGACTCCTGCAGTTACTGTGTTCAGTGTGATGCTTCAGCAGCAGTTGTGCAGCCCCAAGCGTTTCAGCCAGCTGGAGGAGAGCCCCTGGCCACGAGAAGGAAGCAACAGCTGCTGCCATCTCCCACCAAAGACGGTCACCAGCACAAGGACGTGGCAAAACTTACTGTGAGAACTTGTGGTACAGCATCCCTCAGAGCTGGCTTTTCTGCACTCCTAATGTAATTGTCTATTTGTTTGCATTCATTCCTGTAAAACAGCAGCATGAATGCTCTGGTCCAGCCCAAAGGGCACACCAGAGTGACATACGCAGATCAGTTTTAAAACCCCAGCAAACACTCACAGAAATGGTTTTGTAGTTCCAAAAATATATTTTGAAATCCTGCACAAGCAGCCGATGCAAGAAGCAGGCTTGCATTTTTATAATGGGTCTCAATGGGGCTTTCAAAAATTATCAGAGTAGTTACTCCAGAAAATCTATGTCATCTAAAAGGGCTTGAAATATGCTAACAGCATGATTATCTTTTCCTTACATCTACAACAACGTTGTGGATGTCAGAGTCTCACCGAAGATTAGCTCAGATCACATGAATCACTGTTGGTTTTCAGAGGCACCATCTGCATGTTCTTTTATCAGGGCATGCCTTGCTGTATGTGTATGATTGGTTTGTTTCTCTGCCTGAGGAAACTAGGGTGCCTCAGGCAGGCGACAATGCATGGTCGCACTCCGGTGTACACTTCACCACTGGGACAATCCAAAGCAATATCCAAACCCCACACCACTTGCCAAAGACTACATGGCTCTCCTGGCGTCAGCAAGAAAGGCTGTTTCCGTCTCCACCATACCTTGTACCTGTTGAGAAGAAGGATGGGGATCTGGAAAGCTGTGAGTTTACCAGTTTTGTCTCCTGCTCTGTCCTTCTCCTTCAAGATACCCATGTGCTAGCATGTCCCCAGCACTTTTTGCTTACCAGTTCTTGTAAAAAAATCTTTTCTCACTCTCAGTTAAATATTTTAAGGGCATTACTGTCACTTCTCTGTCGAAAAGTTTGGTGTGCTGTCTAATCTCCTTGTCTCCTGAATAGCCTCCTGAATAGTCAATAAGAAGAGATAATCAGCTCTATATAATGACTCATCACCTTAAAATAGCTACCTAAGAAGGTAAGTTGTGTCATCCTCTGGAGGTGTCTCTGTATTGACTATGGATTAGACAAGGTATTTAGACAACTAGATTAGACAAGACACCTATTTTTTAAGCAGCTGAAGTAAGACGGCATTCTCACTATCCTTCATGGGTAACATCAAAAGAATACAAATTCTCTGCATAGCCATAAAGAGGCAGGAAAAAATTATACATTTCAGCCATAAAGGCACTATTATTTTTTTATTTGATTACCAAAATAGTTCAATAGAAACTATTGTTGCAGCCCTAATTCTAAATCTTACCATTGGCCAAAATGCACCATTTCTTCCAGCAGTATGCACTGAGTAGCTAAGAATTCCTACCTAAGCCAGTCTTTCTGCATTACTGCCAGTTCCAAGAAGCCAAAAGTCTCCAGATTGGCTAAATGTCAACAGAATGAAAAAAATAACAAGTGGTGAATTCTGCATTTTTTTTTAACACATGAGCTTTTTAGTCTTTTTACATTTGTACAAGGAAATATTTCTTCAAGTTGAAATCCAAGGTATTTATATAGTCACAAGATTCCAGCAGCAGGGACTTTAGCAAACGCCACCAAATTGTCCAAGATCCATGCAGACGAGATAACCTCATCAGCAGACATACAAAATACCTCAACGGAATTATGGGCTATAACTTCAGAAAAAGGCAGCCTCTCACAGGGAATTTCTGTGAGCTTTTCAGGACAAAGCAAAAGCCACTTATTCTCCAACATGATGACTTACCTCAAAGAAACACAGCCCAGGTTACAGAAAATATTTATGTGCCTAACTTTATAAGGATCTGGGTCTATGGATCTACATTTGAAACAACCACCTATTGCTTTATGTACCCGAACTTGCTTTCATGTTATAAAGATTACATTCTGAATTATTTTATGGGTTATGATTGACTACCAAAGCATCACTTAGAAAAAATTAGAGTAGGAATTGGTTTGCAGAGCTGCATTCAGCAAGATTTTCTGTGGAAGGCTTTTGCTGGGCAATGGAGGAAGGGAATTTGTCTTCCAAAATTATGGGGAACTTAGGAATGCAAAATAGGATAGCACAATGAAGCCTGAAATCTGGACTCATGCAGAGAATTTGCCTGATGAGATTAATCCTTATCACTTCCATCTGTTTTCTATAAACATGAAGAATATGCTACGAGATTTCAGAAGACCTCATTCTGCAGCATAAAATGCATTTTACAGAAAGAAATTTGCTAAGTGTAGGCATGATTAATTCCACAGTTTCCCCTCAGTAAATTGCTTTTCTACAGACCTCCAGCACTGCTCTCCCAAGTGCTGCTCTGAGATCTTCTGGCACTGCTTAAACTTCACTAGGGACCTCTCCAGACTTCTGGAGCCTCTTCCTTTCTCAGAGGCAGTGCATGCACCCTGTGCAACCAGAGGAGAGGGTACTGCCCAGTGCTGACACTGCCTGCCTGGAAGCAGGAAAAGATGCTACGTTGGGGGAAATTTTATGATTTCTGATACAGAAACTTCTCTGTCTCCAATCTCCAGTCCTGTTGGAGACTTGATTGTTAAAACAATGAAGGAATCTCAATGTTCCTGGCAGTTGGGACATAAAAGACGCCAAATAGATGTCTCCACCCCAAGGGAACCCCAACAAAACAGAAATTTTGAGACCTATTAGTCAACAACTTGTTGACTAAGTGAAGATGGCAAGTTCCAGCAGCTAGTGCAAACTTCGTAGGAGCAGAGCTCTACCTTTACTTTTAGTGAAAGTTACAGCTCTATGTGCTGCTCAAGGACGCAGTCTGACAGCCGGTTGGCTTTAAATCAGTAATTAATAAGCATTTTTTCACTGGAGACATCCAAAATAAAGGAAAGAATCACTTATTTTCAGTAATTTAATTATCTCCTGGTTGTCATAAAGAAACACAAGAGATTCTACTAAAAGCTAGAAGTATGTTGGTTAAAACAAGCATTGCAGGAAACAATTACTGTCATCACGCTGCGGGAGAAAATTGACACTGGTCTAAAGAGTCAGCCAGCAGACGAAGACTTTGTTTTATTTCCCTGCAATGCTCTCAGTTTTCTGTTTTACCTTAGGCAAGCTGTTTCCTTTTGCTCCAGCTCCTCCTCTAAGCAGCAGAGGTCTCTCCTATCTCACCGGCACGTTGCAATGCTAAATGCATTAAAATGTAAAGTACTCAAAAGTTGGAGAAACAGAAGTCACATCCATATCATAGAATGGATCTTTATTACTATAAGTCCTGTTTATGTTTATATTTGCTCCAATTCCTTTCTTTTGTGTTATGCACCATATTCTATTCTGTATTCTGATGCTTTAGGAAAAAAATCTGTATGACTAATTTTTCAGCAAGTTTTGCAATGGAAGTACTGTTACATTTATTTGTTTCATTGTGCTTTTCAGTTTTGTTTCTCTGTTAATCTATCAATAGAACAACATTGAGGCGGAAAGACGGGTTCTTGCCACGTATATACTAGGGAGAACATTCAGGATGTAAAGCAATTACTGTCATTTTCCCTCCAAGGCAAATTAGTTGAGAAGAGCAGAGATTTTCAGAAAATAATTTCAGGTAGCAATGTAAGTGGGTACGTCTCACTGAGGTCACTCTGACCTGGTGCCAGCCAGTACTTGGGGAAACCGAGTCATGAGGGAAGATGTGGAATGGACCTCTTTAGAGTCTGTGCTACGACAGGCTGCATCTCATCATCCCCCAGGTAATTTTCCTTATGTCAGAAAATGCTGAAGAAAACTGTCAAGTTTTTTAATTTATTCAGATGGTGATGACAGCATTGGAGTACAAGGAGAAGGACCAAATCCAAGAACAGCAAGCAGAAATTGAGGACCTCTTCCCTACCTAGAGTCCATTAGTTTGCTCATAAGCTTTATTTTAGGCTACCCTCACCCTTTCACAGTCAGAGTAAGTATAAACTGCATAGGTGTAACACATTTCACTGGGAAGTGCTGCTTTACAACAGTGAGATTTGTAAATGTTTCTGCCCAGGAAGAACACACTCCAGGTGTCTAGTGATTAAAAAGCAGAACCAGATTCTGTTTTGGTTTACATAGTCATGGCTGCAAATCCACAGTGCAGAAGGCAGAAGCACAAAGCAGAGACATGATTTCACCTCTATTTTATCAAGGAAAAAGACCCTGAAAGGGAAGAAGCAGGCCCACAGCACACAGGTTAGGAGAAATTCGGTTCAGCTGGACAGAAACACAGTGCTTAATGTATCTGCTGAAGCTGGTGGGCCCAGTTCAGCCTTCTGTCATCAACACTGGGGCTTGAGAGCAAGGTGCAAGAAAGCCTGCAAAAATCCAAAGATGGTAAAAACCAACACACCATTGCAGAAGACACACGTTTTACATCTAACCACACTTCCTTCTGGTTTTGCTTCCTAAATTCTGGATGCTTGTTCATGTGGTTGTACTCTTAAGTCAAAAAATTTATATATTTTAAAAACCTATAATTTGATTACATTTCATCTGGAAATATCAATACAATGCTGGAAAGTGATTTTAATATTTACAGAGAGCATAAAGATACTTATTTTCAAGATTTCTTTCACTCATTAGATGATGTATCTTATGGTGTAATACTTTGTGCGTACTTGTTCAATTTTTCCTTTAGGATAATTTTGGAGGAGAACTCAAAATACATAACCAGATAAACACTTGAATGATAAAACTAAAACAGTTTAAACCTGTAAGTAATATGTATGGAAACTTGATGATGAAACTCTGGGGCTAAAGAGTTACAAAGAGAAAGGCTGCCATGACCAAACATCACAGATGGAGTCCCACCCCAGCCTGTCTCTGCTGCAGACATGGACAAAAACTTTCCAACTGACATAAAAAATACTGGATTTTCATTCTTTAGCATTTTTCCAGAGTGTTAAAAGGTATTCTAAAATGGAGTGCTTTGTTCACGTCTTTCCTTGATAGGTGCTGTGGATACATGTTAGTTTTGGAACTGTAAAACGTCTCCGTTTATTCAGTTCGGTCCCTGATATGATTTCATATGCTTTGGTTTCAGAAGATTTTTGTGGCCTCACCAGAATTTTGGAGTACATGAGCAATGCAGATTACTTATCCTGCTAATTTTGATACTTTTCATACTTTTCAGTCCTCTTTTCTACAGATATATTTAAAAAAAACAAACCAAAACAAACAAACAAAAAAAACTTCTATTATACACAGCTAGTTTGTTGGAACACTTTTAGTTCCTACACAATATGTCAAGATCTGATAGTTCAGAAAACTTAAAAACAAATTTATTTTATTATGTTCAGTAGTCTTACTAAAGACTCAGACCAGGATTTTCCAAAAAATCACGTAGTTTAGGGAGTCTAAACAGAGATGCATTTATACCTCCGAAAAACCTACAAATATCAGTGCATACTCACAAATATCCATCAATTTGAAAACCTTGTCTAGTACAAATTCCTTAGTTAAAATACCTACTCCGGTGCAGTCATTTGCCCTCTCATAGCGTAATCAGGAAACTGCATCCTGACCATGCCTTACTCAGAAATGCCAGCATTCAGCGTGTGAACAGTTTCCCTGGAGTATGCTTACGCTGGAGAGAAGACACTCCTTAGAAACCACAAAATCTGGCTCAGCAGAATAGTTCTGATCTAGCTTGTACTTATAAGAGTTCAGAATCCTAAGAGCACTCATCACTTTAAGACATCTAAGTTGGATCAGCATCTATATATTCCTGCTAGAAATGACTCTTCTTTGTTGTGCATCTTCTACACTAGCAGGAGACTTTTTCTGAGTGCATAATGCATGAGGAAACCTAGGATTTCTCACTGCCCAAATGTTAGGGCCTGGTGCTTTAGCCCAGAGTTCCCTCTGAACTCCCTGGGAGTTGTGGGATCACAAGAAATGTAGGATTGGACCCCAGGTCACTAGGAAGACCTGACCTTGCAACGCTTTGCTAAGTTCATGGGTACCACTGTAGGCTGATGAAAGAAAACTAATTCTGGAAGCAAACGTTTAAAAAACTCTGCACTCAGTAACTCCTGCAACACTTAGAAAAAGTTTACCTGTAGTGATGAGTACTGGGAAATCTGCTGTGTCCCCTTTTATGTGTGCTTTGTGCATAGAAAAGCAGCATTTTCTCTAGACCTTAGAAATATATATATATATATATATATATGCACCTAATTCCAGACAGATTACATTTATCCTGGATCCTGACCTGGTCTACACTTGGTTAATATAATCATGTACTTAAATAACTGAAATGCTTAAGACACACTTACATCACTGAGGTCTGGAACATTTAGAAATGTTAATGTACGTTGGTTTGACTCCCTCCTGCCTTACCTTAAAGTACATTATGACAAATACCCAGAATAATGCTTTGGATTTTGCAGAACAGTTTGTAGGATTTAATTGAAGTAAAATTACACTTGGAAAAAAAAAAAAAAAAAAAGAATTCTGGTTCTAAAATGAGTCTTTCGGTTTCACATCTTAAAGCCTTAGTTCAACAACTATGCTTCTGTTTGTTGTTATTTTAAGAACCTTTAAAACTGAATGACCATATAACAAAATCCTGAAAACACCACAGAAGGCTGATATGTGCTAACAGAAAGGCAAAATACACACACTGAGTCTAATGCTGAATTTTATGAATTAACTTTTAATTCAACTTCAGATAGCTCTGTGACTGACAGAAATGCTCGTTCCTAAAAATGCTTCAAAACTCTGTTTTTATTCAAACAAAATATATGTAGCACGTTAAGAAATAAAACTTGTTTTGGAGAAAATGTTTCAAATTGACTAATTCAGCTCACAGGAGGCCTGCCTGGTGGAGAAGCACAGTCCCCACACGCCAAGCCGTGGGCAGAGCGGGTTGCCAGAGAAAGGGCAAAACCGGCAGGAGTGACAAATTCTTCTTGTGGATTCATCACCTAATAAAAAGCACTATTTTTACACCGAATCGAAACGCTAATTATAGGCCGTTTATGTGGCTGTAAAGGTATTTTTTTGTTGTTTTTTTTTTTTAGTTTGGGGGAGGGGTGTGATTGGTTGGGGTTTTTTGGGGGGTTGGTTATTTTCTGGGGGGCAGGGTGCACATTGTCCCTTCTGGTTTTGTCAAAACTTATAGAAAATTGCCTTCTCTTGATTCAATTTCCAATTTTCAAGGAAAACCTCGCACCCCTTTCCCTGTTCCCCCCGTTCCGGGGACACCCGCGCTGAGAGGCGCGCTGAGGAGCGCTCCCGCTCTCCTGCCCCTGCCGCCTCTCAGACCGCGTCTGCTCGCGGGGAGGCTCCTGAATCGCCTCAGCCTCACAAGAAGCTACCAGACCTGCAAGAACCGTGATTAACAGCAATTAAAAGCACTCCTCAGCAGCCCAACGCCCTGCCTCCCTTACTACGCCCGCAGGTGCGCAGGCCCGCCAAGTTTAAAGCCGCCGTCGGCGGAGGCAGCCCCGAGGCGAGGCGAGAGTCTCCGCCGCGTCCCAGGCAGCGCTCCCCGCCTTCTCCCGAGAGGTTTTTGGCCGCGGAGCCACCCTCGAGGTTCTCCCGCAGCTCCCCGGGGCCCCGCGGGCACGGGCCGGCGCTCACCTGTGGCCGCCGGCGGGAAGACGCCGCCTCTGTCCGCCGCCGGAGCCCGCGCTGGCAGGCGGCCGCCGTCCGCCGCCGAGGGGTTAAGCACTTGAAAAGCCCACCGTGTCGGGAAGGGACCCCCCGAGGGGCTGATTTGTTCCGCCGCGGGGCACAGCTTGAGGGGGACGGGGCTGGCGGGGAGGGGACGGAGCTGGGCAGGGCTCTGCGGCGCCCCGGCCCGCAGCAAGTTCTCGATGAGGAAACTTTTGCCCAGGTTGCCGAAGCCCGGCGCCGCCGGCAGGTTGAGGAGAGCCGAGGAGCCCACCAGGTCCCAGTACAGGGCGCTGGGCAGCATAGCGAGGGCTGCCCGCCCCAGCCCAGCCCAGCCCGGCCGCCGCGGCCCCTCACCGGGCCGGGACGGGGCTGCGGGCTGTGGGGGCCGGGAGGGCTGAGGGGAGCGGAGCGCCGGCTGGAGGCACGCCGCGCCTCTCCGCCGGGCTGGAAGGTGTGTCCAAGCGCATTCATTATGTCAGCCGGGCTGGGGAGTGAGTGATGGACGCGGCCAACAATGCCGCCTCGCCCCGCAGCCCCCCGGGGACGGGGGCTGGGCGGGGAGCGGAGCGGTGGCTGCCCCCTGCTACCCGCCCGCCGCCATGTCGGGAGCCCGGGGGCGCCTCTCAGGGGCGCCCCCGGGCTCCCGAC